>NC_056736.1:465261862-465399362 GCF_019279795.1 Protopterus annectens
GCTGTTTCTCTTATCACACTAATGTAATGCAATTCCACAAGAATTGCCAGTAAGGATTCAGGGAACAAGCTTTGTGTAATGGCTTTCCTATATTCCCTTTACATTCACTCCTTGTATTTCATGATGTATTTCTTTCAGCACCAAGTTCGTGTATATATGCCGTGGCTCAGTGGTAATTCATGCAGACTAGTGTTATCCAAGCTCCGGGGTTTGAGACTGACAGGGGTATTTTATTTTGTTGATAAGCAGACTACAGGCCTTGTCATACAGAGTGACTAAGGCACTTTTAAGCAGTTGTAAGCGGGTTTGCGCTGGTTTGCGCGATGCTTACACATGTGCACACTCGCTTAGCTGAGCGCACACAAGCGCACACCCGCTGACTACTGCTTAAAAGTGCTTACTCCCGCTAACACCCGTGCTAATTTCTTTTAAAAAAAAGAAAATGGGGAGATAGGAAAGTGGTGAAAAAGGGGGCACAAAGAGGTTAGGACAGTAGAAAAACAAGCTCGGGATGTGCAGCAAGGATGTAGGGAAGGTTCATAGCTGCCCATTTCATTATTAGCAACAGCTATGCATATGTGTGAAATTTGGTGTGAAATTTGAAACCTTCCACCCCTGAGAGAGGGGTGAAGACAACAAAATATGTTGTACTGCCAATTAGAATTATCAGTTTACATGTCCAGTGGACATGTGTGCGAATTGGCAGCTATGTATGGGGCGTAATTTTTTTGTGGGAACAGAGTGCCCTTTTTTTATTTTTTTTTCAGGTGAGAGTGGAATGTGAGGTACAGGAAGTAGGTATATTTGGGGAGGTAGGTTGGGGAGGTTAACAGACAAGACAAACAAGATGCATACAGGGGCGGAGTATGACACATGTGGGGAGTAAACACAAATAACGGGGACGGATGTTTGGATATCGCAAGCCCATGAGCCCACAGATGGCAACAGTGGAACTGAAATCCCCACCCATAGGCAGTTACCACTGCACCTTCACAGCCCAAGCCAGGGCTGTGCTGGGGGCTGGATAGGATGGGCAGGCACACCCATGAGTTGTGCCACCCTCGCCTCAAGCTGGCATAGGGGATCAGTCACAGAATGCCTGATCTCACTACACAAAACAGACCGGACTCTATGGAAGGTTAGTGGGGGCTCTCCTCCGGCCATGCTTGCAGAGGGGGGACGAGCCCCATCCCCTGCAGCGCTTCCACCCGAAGGTGGCACAGGGCCACCGGAGGAGGAGGTCCCGGCCTGGGCACTGATGCCAGGTGCACTCGCCAGCTGAGGTGGGAGAGGTGGGTCTGCTGGAACCCGCCTTCCTTGTTGTCCTATGTTTAGCGGTATTTTAATGCATTTTGGGTTAGTAACAAAAAACACCATTCAAAATTAGTTGTAACAGCATGCATCAGTATTCCCATTAACCAAACACCCATGAATTCCGAACATTGAGCAGCAAGCATAACACATGCATATTTAGAACAACAGTGCACATTCCAACAGCATGCAGGGTTGATTGGTGGCAACAGGCCATCAGGTTTGGATATGTGAACAGGGCACATGCATCAACGTACATGCAGATATGTATAAACCAACAGGACAAATGTCCATGGGAATTAATTGTGAATACACATACCCAGTTTGGTGTGGAATGGCATAATTTGTGAAAATAGGGTAGGGTGGAGAAATATTACATTAACAACTTAAACTACCTATACATATACTGTACATTCCTAGTAGATGCAGATATATATCCCCTACATGTATTAGTACAGTTTCCTGTATGTAACCTTAGGAATGTTGGTGATGGGGATGTTACTGCTACATTAATATACATTCCATTTTTATTCATATATGTTCATATCTGGCTGTGTTCAGGTACAGCATCCTGCTACATTTGATTTATATGGATCTAGACAACTGTGGATGTTCAGCATTTCATACAACCATACTATCTCCATAATGCAAGGGTACAGCAACATATCCAATTTGTGGGATGGACACAGTCCATGTTCTGTATTTTATTTAACTCATTACACTCTTTGGTTGTGGCTGTCTCATTCATTTCATAATGTAGTGACTGCAGTATACCGTTATTCCAGACTTATTACAGCTTTCTTGGTAGCTTCAAACTGTCTTTCTCACATTCTCTCAATTATTTTATATTTACATTTCAGACTGGTACTTAATTCTAGGCTTTATTAACATTTATTACTGGTTTACAACAACCCTTTCCAGCTGACTCACTTATTTCATATGGCAGAATTTACAAGGATGTATTTGACACTTGTCTATCCTTTGTTGATTGATTACCACTCATTATCTGGCTGCAGCAGTTGTCTGATATTACAATACAGGTGGGCACTTCTATTTGAAACTTGTTTAATCTTTATTACTGGATTGCATTACACTATTTTCCAGGCTGCATCACTTATCTAATCTTACAATACTAGCAGAATCTTTCTTCTAGGCTTATTTGACCTTTATTAGTGGGTTACAACACTGATCTCTTTTACAATCTGTCTCACTTATATTCTATAACAATACCAGCTATATAATTACTAACCTGCCTGGTGGCGCAACCTCAGCAGCCTATCAGCATAGGCTCGCTGATTCGTGGAATGAACACCTGCAGCTGTAATATAAAGCAAGTAATATTGGAGCATATGTCTCCATACTATAGGCTAGGATAGCATTTCTTACATACTTAATTAATGGATACTTACTCAGTAGTGGGGCGTTGGGCATTTGGTGGGCCTCCTGGATCCAACGGTTCATTTGGTTCTCCTTCCATCGCTTCAGGTCTGTATGGTGGTGATGGACCCGTTCACCAGTCCTTGGAATGCCTGTGGCACTGGTGAGATCATGTGCCAACCAGTTCCATGCCTCTGCCTTGTATGCACCCCAGTGAACCTGGCCCTGCATGAGTTGTGCTTCATGATCATGGACTAGGAGCCAAACCATATATTTTGACTCCTCAACACCCCACCTTTGTGCTCTAAAGCGACTTCCCTCTCCTGCACCTGCCATCCTGACTACAAATGGGTACCACAATCAGTTATGCTGTGAATTCCCGCTTATGGGGCTTATATAAGCCGGTTTTCCCACACTTATCTGTGATTGGCCATTGTGGATATTTATCAGCTTGAAAAAAACCTGCTTTGTCATGCTTCTATTTCCATTCATTCCTATATATATGCTAATACTGCATTTCTCAGTACAACTGTCATGGCTTAGTGGTTCAGTACTTTGACTATGGTGCACAGTATCCCAGGTTCGACCCTGGGCATTGCTTTTTTATTTTACTACTGTCTAGACAGGCTAGGAGGTGTGTCTGTATAAAGGTGGCTTTGATACAGCTTGCCCAATGTTGCCCGACGGTAAGCTGGTTGGCGAGCTGCGCAGCTCTGCGCAAACGGCTTATGCTGGGTAATGCATTATTTATCTATGAGCACTCATATTACGCTGGGTGCAGCACTGCTGAACTACGGGCACTCATTTTAAGTGTGGTACAGTGCTGCTCAACTCCGGGCACTCATATTAAATCTGTTAAACCGCTGCTCACCTGCGGGCACTCATATTAAGCTTGTTAAAGAGCTGCTCACCTATGGGCACTCATATTAAGCTTGTTAAAGTGCTGCTCACCTACGGGCACCCATATTCAGCTTGCTAAAGCCTTGCTAAGCTATGGGCAAGTCTGATCCTTTTTTTATATTTTATTATGTCGGATTTCTTCAAAAATACATGGCCCATTTCATTACATTTTACTTAAATTATAGTTTTATATACATATATATATATATATATATATATATATATATATATATATATATATATATATATATATATATATATATATATATGTCAGGGGATTGTTTCATGCTTATTTAAATAAAAATGGAAAATGATGTTGTGGGGGCTTGAACCGTGACTACCTCCTCCTTGGCCAACGTCTCTACCGCTACACTATTGCTACTTGGCGTAATTTGCATATTTAGATCTTATATGCTTTTCAATGTCTGCTAACTGTGGCTGAGCGGAGGGCATACCCATGCAAATGAGCGCAACTACGGGCAAACATTTTGGAAATTATAAAAAAAAAAAAAATGAAACTGATATTTTTACGTTTTACATTACAGTTGGGTTTATAGTCTGTGAGGGCATGTGGTGTTGTGTTCCTTGACATTTCCGCGGACTCGCTCGTGGGTGTTTACTTTCAGAACTCTGACTCTTCTGGGGGCGTGTCCCTTTGCAGAACTCGGCATTCGGACACACACCCTACTTTCCTACACGGACCATGTTAGCCTAGGGTATGATTCAGCATGCCCTTATAAATATGCATGGCATGCTGACGTCATACCGTTAGACTGCAGCCTCCGTGTAAGACATATTAACTCTTACACGGAGGTTTCGTGAATCCGGCCAAATATCTCTGGTGACTAGTGTTCCCCTAACATTGTAGAATTTGTTTGTTAGTCTAAGGAAGGGTGGAAGTATGAGACCCCCCCACACACACACACACACACATGCATGCATGTACTAAACACACACACACACACACACACACACACACACACTTGCAAGCATGTGCGTGCACACATGCCTACCCTACCTATCCCATAATTAACCCCTCTACTGTGACCTCACATGCAGACACACACACACAAACACACACACACACACACACACACACACACACACACACACACACACACACACACACACACACAGACTCATCTTACATCATTCATATCTCTTCATACATTTACACATGCAGTCACACACATGGATACATGCAAAACTCTCCCAACATCACCTGTCTGCTAAATTCCCCAACACATACATCTAGCATGATCAGCTGAGCACAAGCTTTTGGCAAGCTCATTATCACGGGTAAGTAACATACGCAGCCAAGAGATTCTTTGATACATTCAGCTGCATAAATATCTTACTGCAGGCATAACTTGTGGGGGGAGCACATGGTTAATTATCATAAGCCATTCCCCCTGGTATGCCTCATTAGCATTTGTGGTAGGTCACAGAAACAGGCCAACATTGAGCTGCACCATGGTGTGGTGCTGCACTGTGGTATGTCTGCCTCTTAATCAGAAATAGTTACAGTGAGGTGTACACCAGCCTTACATCTTGTGGTAACTTTTCTGAATTCAACCCGATGTGTTAATCATTTAACATACAAGCTGTCTGCATGTACATGTTTTAATTGCAAATGTACTAAGATGTATTTTCACTTTGTACTCCTTTGATCTGAAACAAATTACTTTTTTTCCTGAATCTTCTAAAAATTATACCTTATCATTTAGTACTTAAAATGCTATGACTTAAGCAGAATTTGTCTTTGCTGCTTTGGTTGGACAAACTTCATCCGTACTGATCTAATGGCTATCCTAGGGGTTCATGTACATCATTTTGTATATCACCCTCTTATCCCAGTGACTGGCTTTAATGCAGTTGTACCCTACAACCCTCTCAGCCAGTCTGTTACAAATGAATGGAAGTTGTCAATTCAAACAGGGCTTTGTTTTTATAAACTCATGCTCAGTGTTATTATTCTTTCATGGGGGAATTCTGGGATATGGCCTATCCTGAGTACTGATAAAGAATGGATTCAATGGAATTTAGCATTATATCACTCGTTCAACAGAATGTGGACTTCTTCTAATATTTACTATTTGCACTGCTGCCAATTTGCTTTATGCAGTGTTTATAGATAAAATGTTTTTGTTTTGCATATATTAAGGCACAGAATATTACAATTAAATCACAGAAGTAATCACAAACTGCAGTAGTAATCTCTAATATTTGTTTTTTACCTGATTAAGTAAATTATTTCTCAGACCCATGTCAAACATGACCCAGGCTACAAGGGCAAACATATATTTCTTGCAGTTTCATTGAATGATAACAGAAATTCACTCATTTAATAACCATCAACCAGTGGCTTTGTTCATCTGAATACTTTGGTGCAAACTAAATAAAGACTCCAGTGCCACCACCAAACTGTGTACTGCATGCTCAAGCATGATACGTGAACTTACGGTTCACAGTTCTAAGGCAGGACTTTATGTAGCCTGCAGGGATCTGGTGGGAGTTATTACAGTCAGACCGTTTTTATAAATGATCTACCTCTTTGCTGCATCTTTATACACTGAAAGAGGAATAAATGAGACAGAGACACACAATATATTTTGTTGCTTCACCCACACAATTTGATACAAAATGTGCATTTATTTTCATCCAAAAATGTCTCAATAGATGAACAACAACAATGGTAACTGTAAAAAAGAGGTGCTCATTTTTACTATGTAATTTGATTTTCTTATACAAAGATTGTAAGTAGAAAACAATTAATGTAATATTATCAAATTTATAGGCTCATAGATACATATGTTAATACTAGGCTGCTGATATGGAGGAACATTTGTAACCTAGCCACAAGATCCCAAATTGTGAATACTCACAGACATTGATAATACCCAGCTATGACCTATTTCAATGAGGGTTTGAGAGGTAGACACATGGCATATTTAATACCTAACTCTGACCCCTTTCAATAAGGGCTTAAAGAGACACATCCAGGGAGCAATTATGATTGCCTATACATTCATCCAGGTTACACTTTAAGAGGGTCAGGGAATTACTTTGCTTTAAAACCCATGGAAGTCTATTCCATAATAAAGGGATTTTATGGGAGAGATACTCACGTCGAGAAGAAAAAGCAAACTCCACAGCGTTGTACAAACTTTTTAATAAAATAACAAAGCTTTCAGAAAATAGGTCCTTCAGTGTTAATAAAATTCGTAGTATAGTATAACATCCTTTATACTAACAGATTCAAACCACATGACACAGCCCTAACCTATCAAACACTGACAATTAATTTATCAATTAATGAAGTTAAAGAGCTTCTTTAAAGCAGTATTACATACAATAAGAAACACATTACATCACATAGAATCTCCTGTTTAGTGGATTTGCTGCTGTTTCTTTGTTAATATAGGTTTTAATGTCACCTGTTTATTCAAACCAGGGTAAGAGTCCGCTTGTAGACAGATAATCCACTCATATTCCTTAGTATCTAATCTATTTATCAGGTCACCACGTCTAATATTTGAAGTTAAGACATCTATCACACAAAGCAGGTTTTGATTCTTAGAGATACTTATGTTGCCAGCAGGTCTTCTTTATATTTCTGTGTAACTTTAGATATATTGAGTCGGTGTTTAGGCTGTTATTAGCTTTGTGGTTTGCAGAAGATCACACAGGACACACAGGACTGGAGTCTTTGAGGCTCTATAGGCCAGACAGAAGTCCCTTTCAAGAGTCTGTAATAAACATCAAAGAGAAAGAACACTTTAAGGTGATCAGTGTAGTTCAAGGAAGATATGTCCTTGATTGTCTGGGTGTGGTAATGCTGTAGACTCCCTAGATGTGTCATATAATTAGACAAGTATCAGCCAAATGGGGCATTGTACTCTGTCATGAGCCTACAGATAAGTAGTAGAGGTAGAGACAGAAGTAGAGAGGAATAATAACTTCCTTTCACCTTGAAGATATTCCCCCTGTGATCAGTCTAGCCAGATAAAAGGATATCTGAATGACAAAAGGACACATGGAGATGAAAGAAGAGTTAATCATCAAAAAAGGGCCCAAATTATTGATAACTGAGTCAGCTTTCAAGTGGGTGTCCCTATGTGACAGGTGAATGGGTACCCTTGTTTTCCAAGGGGTACAATGCTGCATTACTTGGCATTTATTTTAAGGCCATATTCCAGGCACCATGTGTTGGTGAGTGTTAAGCCCTCTTGGAGAATGTGAAAGCCAGATGAGTAGTTTATAACCACCCCAAGTTTGTAGTCATCCACATACTTAGTCAAAAACAGGCCCTTGGAGTCAGATTTGACATTAGGGAAACAAACACCAAAGAGAAAAGAGCCTAAAACTAATTCTTGGGGGACAATGCTGGCATATATTCTATTGATGATAGTATGTCAGCAACACTTAATAGATTGGATTCTGTCAGTAAGCCGGTTTGCTATCCAGTGGTTAATACAGGAGTTCACATTTAGTTTGATTAGCTATTGATAATGCCAAAATGTGGAATGGTATCAAAGCCCTTCGCAGGTCGTGTTAGGCAACATGAACTGATTTGCCAATGTTTAACACATCAGTGACCTATTCAAATAGGTCCACCAAGTTCAGGAGGTAGCTTTAACAAACCCAAACTGGACTGGGACCAGTGCTTGTAGATTGTCTATATTCTTGTTAATAAGTTCCATAATGATGAATTTCATTGCTTTACAGATCAGGCTGGTGAAACTTGTAGGTCTATAGTTCTCAGAGTCAGCAGTAGATCCCTCTGGTACAAATCCAATGGATACACTGATATTAAATAGGCTTAACAGAGAGTCTACAAAACAATATATCTAGTACTTAAAAGATAGTAATCTGGCACATTATCAGGACCCATGGAGCTACTGTGCTTGGCCTTAGAGAAAGCACACAAGACTTGCTTAGAAGTAAGTAGAGAGGGGTGGCATGGATATGCTAATTTGTTTTGCAAAGTTAAGAGTGGATGGAGGAGCAAAGTTTGACCTAAATTTGTCAGCCAGTATATTGGCTATGTCCTCAGGACTATATGTTGTTGTCGTGTATTAGCATTGTGCAGTGCAATGCATTAGTTCTTAGGTTTCTGATGCTTCTGAAGAAGATTTTGTGGCTGCCATTAGCAATGGTTGCAGTTATAAATTCATGCTTACTTTTGAGGAGGTTTTATTTATTTATCATTTGTTGACCAGATTAGTCTCACTAGATGAATATCATCTTTTGTGGGGAGACCTGAGGTGGTATTTTTGGGCAGGACACCAGAGAACTTCCCATACATTTTTGATAAGTGTAGTGGGTTCTTCTATATCCATCTGAACAACCACCAGCTCAGGCAGGTGGAACTAGGATTGGATTTTGCTTCTGAGTTTTGTATTAATCTTTTTAAGTTCTTACCTAGATGATTTAGGATTAAGTTTACACATACAGACTAAGAGGTTCTTCCACTTATTGTATAGTTTTTTATATTAGGGTTATACCATTGGGGGTTCTTTCTGAACTTGGCATTGTATTTGTGTCTTATGGGAACCAATACCTCAAAGTATACTTTGAGGTGGTCATAGAAATATTCTGTAAATGTGGAAGCGCACATCATACAAGATGGAGTCATAGAGATGAGGAGTGAGCAGAAATTTCATCAGTTCATCAGTTAGCTAGAGTATGTTTGCCATAAAGTAGTTTCTAAATACAGGGGGATCTGGTAAATCTGATTTCACCCTAATACTGAATTTTACTAACTCGTGGTCAGATTTTTACCACTTATGAGGTAAGTAAAGGTGTTGAACATGGGGAGGTGCTATATTGGTGAGAACCTTATCTAATATTTTAGTACCCCTAGTTGAGACTAGATCTAGGGTGGCCATGGTGGTGCAGTGGTTAGCATTGTCGCCTCACAGCAAGAGGTTCTCCAGTTCGATCCTTGGCTGGGGTGCCTTCTGTGTGGAGTCTGCATGTCCTCCCTGTGGTCGTGTGGGTTTCCTCTGGGTGCTCCAGTTTCCTCCCACATCCCAAAGACATGTTGCAAGTGGATTGGACACTCTAAATTGGCCATAGGTGTGAGTGTGTGTGTGCCTTCTGTGGAAGGTTGAGTGCCGGGCTGGCAACTCCACACTGTAAAACTTCACTGCCAATCATGAGCAGACAGGTGATCTGCTGTGGTGACCCCTAACTGGGAAAAGAAGAAGTTGAGACTAGATCTAGTTAGTCTATGAGCTTATATTAATGAAGTACAGGAATCTTTGTTTATACATATCAGTAGTAGTGCAGGTTTCTCACTAAATGGATGTATAGTTGAAATCACCAAAGAAATTAGTGATGAGTTTGAAAGGGAGAGATGCCAGTTTGTTTGGATTTGCATCATGGGCTGCAGGTGCAACAAAGGGTATTCAGTAGTTTGTTACAATGTGTTATAGAGTTTTACTTGCTGTGAGGATATGGAGGAGTTCAAGATCTTGTTCAAGGACTGTCTTGAAAATAGTTATCATCAATGTGTCATTTTTAGTTTTCTGTTCATTCAAGTCATATAGGCACATAATATTGTTAACCACACACACACACACACATACATATGGGTTTATGGCATCTGATCAAATGACCAGCTACATCACTGACATCTGTTTGACTGAAACCATTGAATTTTTTTCAATATCATGACTGAAGACTGATGTGATTCATGATTCTTAGATCATAACAAATATGTTCCTAGTAACAGCCAGGTACATGCTGAAGTGGAATAGAGCCCTGTATACATCCTGGCTGACCAAGACTCGGTTAGCAACTAGGGTACTGACTGGATTATCTGTGTGGGGCAGTAGTGTGCAGCTACTTTGGTTTGCCTATCCCAGTAAGAGGGACTTGGTTGTGTTTCCCCCCTCAAGTAGAAGATCCACAACAGGAGCAGCCTTAGGTCAAATGGTACCCTAGGCAAAAGGGAACCACGGCACCCCCCACCACACCACCCAGTGCCCCCATCCTGGTCTACCTACACCAAATAAATACTGCAAAAGTGCCCCTACTAAAGCGGCACCCTAGGCGGCCACCTAGTTGGCCTAAGCCTAAGGCTGGATATGATCCACAGGTAGAATATACAAAGAGACTTATGAGTGCAGGCACAGCCAAAGAATGCTTATACTCTAGCCTACCATATTCCATGTGTAGAAGCATACTCTCACAATAAGGATGAGAATAGCAGCCATTACACTATGCTTGCTACCTATAAGGGGAGGACAATAACGGCTTCAAAAGAAAGATATCCTAGATCCCAGATTCCAGCACAATGACAACTGAGATCCCTGGCTGTCACCCCTCCTTCTCTGTCTCTTGGTATCTTCTGATGCTGGGAGTAGGGAAGAATAACTGGACCTGTTCTGGAAAGAAGGATCCATGGTTATGAAGAATAGGGGAGATCAAAAAGAAAAAAAAAATTACACAAGTTCATAGATTCATACTAGGCTAACTGCCCTTGTGGGCCATTTTCAGCCTAGCCAATTACCCCATGTGAGAATCAAACCCTGCACTTTGTGTTTGTAAGGTAAACACCTTAACCATTATGCCAATATCCCACCCAAGTGAAGTTTTCTGACATCTGATGTGGTCCATATTGTTTAATAAAATGTGTGTGTGCGTGTGCATGCGTGTGTGTGTGAGGTCTACCACAAATGTAATAAAGCAGCATGACTGATATATATAGGGTTTTATAACTGATCTTAGTACAGTGACTTTTATTGTTAATTTGTAAAATGGTACCATTAGTATTTGGGGATGTGTTGCGCTATTCAGCAGGAACTCTGAGATGTCTGTATTACTGTGTCTGTAGGTATATAGTGACCTATAGGATGTGGAGTGTTGGTGAGGAAAGAGACAATGGGTCTGTAATGGAAAGGAATCAAATAATCTGAATGTGTGGTCAGCAGAGAAAGTAAGGACCTGGGTGATTACCAGGAAGGAAAAAGCTTGCAATGTCTTACTTTGCAAATCAGGTCTAAAGCCAAAAATAATCAGGGACAAAAGGCTCAGATCAGAAACTTCCCATACCTCTCAATTTTCCCTGCTGTTCAGGGACATCTTATTGACACAAATGTTAGGTATATCCCTCTTAATACTTCCTAAAACTGGTGACTTTTGGAACCATAGAGTTAATACATAATGACAATAATTAGAGTTATACACTTCTTTAACTTCAGAAAATGTATGTTAATTCATATTCTCTTATTCTGTTAACATCTCAAGTTAACATTACTTAAAAGTGTCCCTGAGTGTCCCTGATTATTTGGGGAGTTGTCCCTAATTCTGTTGAGATTTCTTCCTATTTAGTTGAGAGGTATGTTGGGAACCCTTCTGCAATATTTGTTCTACTAACGTTATGATGTGACAGAATATAAGGAGTTGGATTAGCATGGATTTTCATAGGTAAGCGATGTCTGTAGTTTTAATAACTGTCATTATTTGTTTACTACAATCCTTCACCTTTTTGCAAACAATCACTAATTTTAGGAGGAAAAGAGCAAACTTCTGAGCAAAATTGGGACGACCATTCCTAAAAATCAGGGATACTTGGGAGTTATAAGGACTTGAGAGAGGAACTGAGGAAAATACAATTATTTACATTACGCATGTTTGTTGAGCAAGACATTTACGGCTTTTGAGAAGAAGGTGTGTTTAAAGTAGTTAGTACGCAAGTTCCAAGTCACTGGGGCAATGCTTCAGGAAGAATTAATGCAACAGTGACACTGACAAACACTATCACATACCTGTAATATGATAGCCATATTTATGACATTCATGTTCCGAATCATACTGTTTTCTTTCAACATGAGGTACAGGGTGATTATAGCTTGTGTTTTTGTTTTAGTACCTTGTAAATGAAGCTTCCACATGTTCCTACAAATTACAACATAATAAAATTAATTGATATGACTTGAAAGACAAACAGTGTTCAAACAATAAAAGAGTGTAAGAGAGTGATATAGACGGTAAACAAGGAGCAAATAGATAAACAAGCTGAGCTAAGTGGAGGGAGACAAGGAAAGACAAAATATATGTGTGCGTGCGTGCGGGTGCGTGTGCGCACGTGTGTGTGTGTTATTTTTGGATGAGGCTATCACTCTGATTAAGAGAAATACCATTTATATATATATATATATATATATATATATATATATATATATATATACACATATAGTGTACACATATGTATTTTCTCTCTCTCTCTCTCTCTCTCTCTATGAAATACACACACACACACACACACACACACACACACACACATATACACACACACGCGCGCGTGCACACACATACATATATAGAGTTAAAGTTTAGGAGATTAGTTGTGTGACAACATTTAATTAACAAGATTAATAAAAATGCATAAAATGTTTGGCTTCCAAGAACAAAGATAGTTGAAAGAAGTGAAATGAATCAGTAACTGAATGGTTCAAGTAAAAGAAAGTATTTGGGACAGTAAGAAGGCACAGGTAAGTATGAGAGTGAAAAACATAGGAGGAGTACTTATATGTGAGCTAAAAATAAAACACAGTTTAGGCAAATGAGTTACCTTCAAAAAGAATGAGGAAAAGATAGATAAATGCAAAGAGAAAATAACAGGAATGCCTGCAATAAAATGTTAGAAGATACAACAGGAACTAAAAACAGACACTAATTAAAGGCAAGGGACTGGGAAACACGTAAAGAAAGATTACAACAGTAGTGTACTGTATTGCATTACCAAAATCTGATCGACTCAGGAGAAAATCGGTGCCGAACTTTATGAATGATCTACATTGCAAAAGCAGTCTAGTTAATCATTTCTAAGGTAGCATAAGTATCTCACTTAAAATAATGCCCAAGATTTTAGTATATATGCAGATTTCCCGATTTTCATTAGTGCTACAGTCCTCAGTCAGGTTCCATTAACTGTATATGTTGTCCCATGTTTTATGTAACCAAGTGAAGAGCAAGCTCCATAAATTTGTTTCAAGGTGACACATATAGAGATAGATTTTTTTGTAAAGTAAAAAAAAAAAATATCCCCTTTATATTATTAATGACAACCTCCGAGATATTTATGCTATCTAGGAGGGAGAGGACTGCAACTGTCCACAGGCAGGGTGCAGAAGAGCTTGCACCCCTTAAAGCTTTAGTAACATGTTATTTCATAACATGCCAGTTTGCAGTACATTTATTGAACTGTGAATTTGCAGGTAAATGTTTGACAGAATGTACCAGACCCACTGAAGAACCTTATATTTCTTACAATGAAGTCTGCTTTACTAGCCTTTGACTAAATGTGCACATATTTTAAATTGTTCTGTAATATGGTCTTCCCACTCTCACTGATTACACAGTTCATAGGGATGTCATATAGCAATAACCCACACCTGGGTGTGGGTAATGCGGGATTTACCCACGGTTGACGTGGTTTGGTCCCGAAGGCGAAGCCCGAGGGACCAAACAAAGACAACTGTGGGTAAATCGCATTACCACACCCAGAAGTGGTTATTGCTATTATACTGACATTATTTAAGAAAAGAAATAATTACTTTTCTTAAATAATGGCATTGTATAATGCTTTTGCTGCCCTTCCGCAGCTGACTGGTATCCGCGGCAGTTCTGATGTACTGCGCATGCCTACGCAGTACATCAGAGCTGTGGCCAAAAGCAACGGAGAAAGCAAGATCTCTGTTGCTTTTACTGTTCGATATGTTAAATGGGTTTAACATAGCGAGACAACTTTAAAATAAGCAACGGATCTCCGTTGCTTATTTTAAAGCTGTCTCACTATGTTAAACCTATTTAACATAGCAAGACAGGTTTAAAAAAAAGCAACGGAGAAAGCAAGATCTCCGTTGCTTTTTACACACTGTGTCGCTATGTTAAAGGAGTTTAACATAGCGAGACAGTGTTTTAAAAGAGACTTATACTAATGGAAAAAGTCCGGGCGACCGGACCTTTTTCCATTAGTATAAGTCAATTTACAACGTGCATGCTGGCCAATCAGTGTGCACGTTTTGGAATATTAATGGGGGGGTCATGGTATAATATGCTTATCTAGTCTGCATCATGATATCTACTGTAGGACAATCAATGGTGTGCAAGTTGAATGACATAGTTTTAATGCTGTTTCCAGTATCATGTCTGCATTCACTGGGGACCACTTTGCAAACGCACAGACAGCCACACAACACTAAATCTTCTGTTAGTTGGTCAGGTATGGAACTGCTTGACTAAGCAGTGGTCTTTAATATATTTACAGTATTTAGCTAATGCAGAAGTATGCCATGGCCTGTTTTATTAAAGTCTTTGATTTAACCTATACCACAACAGTCATAAATCTGGCCTAAAAATCTTAGGGACATAGCATAAGAAATAAAAAAAATGTCTAGTAATGGCTAACCTTCGAGTTTGGAAAGCACATTGGTTTTCCCTGTTTACATCATTGTTACAGAGCCCTTATATTACTGCTTCTGCTCTAATGCTTTCTAAAATATTTATAACAATGGGGACAACAGTTGTAGGTCTATAGCTGGTGTTAATACTTCTGTTGCCACCATTAAGACTGTTACTAAATCCCCTTGCTTTCTGTATGGATTGTATTATTCTATTGTTGGTAACATTGTTTAATAGTGATAATTTTGGATGTTATAACATATAACATACACTCTTTAAGAAATGTACCATTTAATATATCAAGTGTGGAGGATTTTTCATTACAGCTAACATGTCTATTTTTCTTAACGACTAGTTTCATTTCTTTTCAAAATTCTTATCTCTTTTTCTTATTATTTTAAAGTATTTAAATGCCTAAACCTAAGCATTTTCCATACAAAAAAAAAAAAAACCACGATAACTTACACTGACAAAAAATTAAAGCCTCCCATTAAAGAGTTTAAACTTCTAAAAATAAACAAAGTTTCCCCTGCTAGGGTCACTATCCATCCATCCAGGCTTATGAGTTGCATCTGAATCGCCACCACCAGCTACAGAGTTTACTAGGCAAGTACACAATGGACATTGATTGCCGAGCTTTTTTTTTCATATCATGTACAGATCATAAACACATATGTAAGGACAATTTAAATTCAACAGTCTATGTACCATGTCTTTAGGATGCGGAAAGAAACTAGAGTACCCAGAGAAAATCCATGCACATACAGTGCAGACTCCACACAGAAGGTACCCTTGCCAAGAATCAAACTGGTGAACCTCTTGATGTGAGATGATAGTGTAAATTACTGCACCACTGTGCAGTGAATTATATTCACTTAACCACTGTGCCACCATAGGATCACAATAGACCTTCCTAAACTAATGATATCACAGTGACCTCCTAAAATGAGGACTCCAGCTCACACGCCCAACTCAGGAAGGGTAGATGATTCCAAAGAATCAAAACAAGGAAGTTAAAAGATATTCTTTCAGATGTCTTGGGTCAGTTTCCTGGAAAAGCTAGCTGCTCCCCACCAGGTAAACTTAGCTGTCCTGCAGGGATATGAGATCACAACAACTCTTTCAATTGAGTAGGACCCAGGCTGTATAGAGTACTGAAGTTGGGGATTAGACTAATAAAAACACATCTGTTCACAAATGGCAATCAGCACAGAACCCTGTGCCAGTCAGTAACCATGCCACATAATTCTGAACTCATCGCATGCAGACCGTAGTACAAGTCATTGCAGTAGTTACGTCAACAAAAATTCAGAGCATGAGCCAGTGTCCAAAGGTCTAAAGATGGAATACAGCAATATATCTAGAGTTGTTGTTGTGTCTTTCGGCTTTCCCCGGTTAGGGGTTGCCACAGCGGAACTCCGGTCTGCTAATGATTGGTAGTTGATTTTTACATGCTGAGTTACCAGCCCTGACACACAACCTTCAACGAAGGTACGCCCATTCACACATGTCTCCACGCAGAAGACGCTCTAGCTGAGAATCGAACCGGACAGCGTGAATATATCCAGGGTGTATTCTTTAAATAAAAGTAAAAATTCTTGAGAACAACAGAAATCTGGTGCCTCAGTGTTAGCCTATCATCAAGATCATTTCCCAGATCTCTAACACAGGAACAAATTCCAACTAATCCCCCCTTATATAATCAATGGAAAGAAAATAGTAAGACGAGATACATTCTTTTAGAATTTGACCAGTCAACATATCAAGGCCAGAGGATATTTTTACAGCTAATATGCCTATTTTATTTAAATTCTAGTCTCTATTCATTTCAGAATGCTTCTTTCTTTATTTCTTCTTTTTTTAATGTATGATGGAACTCACCAAAACTGCTTCATCTTAGCCAGGGTAACTTTTTAAATGATTACATTTCATTTATTCAAAATCAAATCTAAACATTCCTCTAAAGATGAAACCCTGGCACATTCTATGGAAAATTGAGAGGCATAATTGCATGTAACTGATAAAACAGATCTCTCCTTACAATAACCTTCCTAAGTGTCAATGTGTGTATGGTGAGCAATGAAGGGGAGAGCAAAATCAAATCCTGAAACACACCACATTCCAATGAGAAGGTATGTAATAACTTTAAATCAGATACCACATGAGTGCACCCCAAGTGGCAAGATGTATACAGTTCAAAGTTAGTGCTTGGCAAGCCAGAGTGCAGACTAAGGAACTCAATGAGGACCCCATGGTCTTTAGTGTCAAACAACAATGAGAGATCAAGATGAACCAAAATTGAATATTTAAGTAGATCCCTTGCCATCTAGAGGCCATTTACCACTCTAAACAGTGTCATCTCTGTCCATCTAAAGCTAGACAGAAAAAGATCCAACAAGGTACATGATATCAAATACGAGTACAACTGTGCATAACCCACTTTCTCAATAACCTCTGTAACAAATGGGTTTGAGATGGGGTAATTATCCTCCAGAATGTTTGCATCCAGAGATAGATTCTTAAAGACCAGGGTGATCAAAACCTCTTTGAATATTGGAAACACCACAGTCCTCAATGAGGTGTGAATATTCTGAAGAATAATTGGACACAGTAGTTCATGCCAGAGGCATAGCTGAAACAATATCCAGAAGCTCTTTTCATAATCCACATAACCATAATCTTCCCAGAATAAGTCCAGATTGCCCATCTCAGACAAATGGATATGCAGAGTGGTTGGATCCTGAGAAAAGGACTGCCTTACAATACCAACTTTATCTGCAAAAAGCATACTGCTTCCTCACAATGTTCATATAAAAAGAGAAAACAACTATGACTGGTCAAATTGGGCTCCACAACCTATCAACCACCTGAAAAAGTGTATTCAGATGGTTAGATACAGCAGATATTTATTTCAACATAAAAGTGGCCTTCTAGAAATCTCAATCAATGACAAGTGCAATACTCGCCCAGAACAAACTTAACCTCAGGAAGGCATGACCTACCCCATCTTCATTCCATCTTCAAACCTAGCCTATTCATTCACAGTGGTTCTTGCTCAGACTATAATTCCTATTGATCAATAACCCTAGGGTGTACTTTTACTGGGGTGCCCTAATCCAAAACACTACATTTCCAATGCATCTGTATTATCAATCACACTTGGAATGGGAAATATTACCAGGTATTGCAAGTGCTGCATCTTTTGAGTAAAGAATGCCATTATATTCCTTAAAGACATGTCCTATGTCCAGTTAATGCCCTAACGTCCCCTACCAATGATGTTCTGTGAGTCTGACTAATGGAGTGCTTCTAATACATTTATAGTGATTTTTTTTCCAAATGTGTGCATACAATGATCTCCTTGTCAAAACTTCAAGACCATAAACGGTGAACTTCAAAATAGGAAGAACTAAATTCTAATGTTACCACTAAAACAGTAAATTCCAAAAACTATTGTTACATGATTATGCCGATTTCTTTTCAGGGGAGCTTCACTCCTATACTTCTGCCCAGTATTTCTTCCAGGAAAGATTCTATATCGTTAGTTATCATATCCAGTTTTTCATGAATATCAGTTTTCTGACTGAGATCGGCCCAATTACAGCTACAAAGCATGTCTTTAAAAGATTGCGCACTAAAGTATTGTAAGATTTTGTTACAAATTATTTGTACATAATGTTTCATAGAAAGCCAAACTGTAATGGAAAGGTGATCACTGTTCTCTAAGATTTTTCTTATGCCTAAGAAAAATTGGGCAAACTCATGCAAATAGATAGTAAAACCACAAAAAGCATGGAGAGAACTGTTAAAATATAGTGGCATATATAATGGAAAAAAAAATGAGCCCGAAAAAAAAATGTAGCCAAAAAACAGGCTTGAACATGTTACCAGATTGAGCGCTTTCATCTTTATTTCATAGACTTCATCAGAACCTAATATTTTTTAGTTTTATGGAGTCTTGATGGTCTCAACTTTCATTGCTTCAGAAAGGCATGTAATTCCATATTCAAGGTAGCCTACATTTTGGTATCAGGAAAGTTTATACCTCCACACAGTCTGAGGTTAGTGATATGACTAAACTAGCCAGCCTCTTTAATGATTCACTTAGTAGGTCAGATATTAGTCTAGTTTCCCTAGAGTAATCTATAAAAGCATTTGGTTTTGGTTTAGGCTGCTCCGGGATAATCCTTGGAGCATGCACTGTAAGTATTACCATTCCATGTTCGGCATTTTGACTTCAATATTACAGATCTTAATTATGTATCCATTCGATGTAACAGAACACACCCATACGTATAATTTTGAATGGTGTTGCATAATACATTGGTCATACTTCTTATCTTCTCTCTTATACTTTAAAATGAGGTTTTTCCTTTCTAGTGTCTGTTCCCCCAGTGGCGCATTCCAGGCAAAGGCTTTCAAGCAGGAGGATCCAGCATTACCTTAGAGAACTGTTAGAGGTCAGCTCTAGGAAACATATAAGAAACAGAATATAATGACATTTTTAAGGCCTTCCTAAATAGGTCAAGTTTTCCAACTCTATGATTTTTTCAGTAAGTGATAAACGGGTAATCACCACACGCCAAGAAGGATAGCCTCACTCCGTTGAAACACTCCGTTTAATGCAATCAGAACAGCACAAAACCACATTAACGCTGACACACTGTAGTAAAACGTTTTCGTCGTGAACTTCATCAGAAAAAACAAACAAGTGTAACACAAAACACCCTTGTATATATACACACATAAATTAATTAATTATCCAATAGAAAACTTAATTAATTGAACACATTCATCTTCATTGTTTTAAAAATATATAACTTGAAATGCAATAGTAGTAATAAAACTGATAACATGATTGTATGAATAAAAGTTGATGTATATCAGTCAAATGTATGTATTAAATATTAAAATAGATATAAATACACAGTAAAAATACAAGACCTTAAGAAAACTTTGTAAACATATAAAATGTATATTGAGTTCAGTAACTAATGTTGTACTTTGGCACCATCTTGTGGCCAAAAGTGTAAGTATAAAATCAAAGCCAAAAGGAACCTGACTAAATCTGAGGTGCAAATGTGTGCTTTGACTACTTACTTACATTAAATATTTTTAGTTGAAAACTTGTTGTCAACAAGGAGATAAAAGAAATGAGGGGATAGTCAAGGAAAATTTCAGTCACACCATGAAATTGTTGATGTAGGGAAAGATTATCACTAGAATATTAAAATATATTTGATGAGTGGATGGAGAAATAAATAAATGAAAAAAATATTAAAAATGTTAAATATAAGAATTGAGAAGTTAACTTGAAACATAATTGATTGTAACTGAATCACAACTTAGCAGATCTCAATTTCAGTACCGGTGCTAAGGAGATCATGTCGTTGAGGCCTG
Organism: Protopterus annectens; assembly: GCF_019279795.1. Taxonomy (NCBI): domain Eukaryota; kingdom Metazoa; phylum Chordata; order Ceratodontiformes; family Protopteridae; genus Protopterus; species Protopterus annectens. The sequence continues at coordinate 465,282,266 of NC_056736.1, forward strand.
GTGCTCTGTTGGCTTCCAGTGTAAGTTGCCAATACAATTCTCTGTATTCAACCAACGTCTCCCACATACCACCCCTAGGGTCTGATGGAACAACCTCAAGGACAAAAAATTGAAAACCACCAGTTTTACAAGTCGTACTATGTTTGTATAGTGCATTTTTTTCATTTTTATTTTTAATCTCATATAGGTGCTCATAAATCCTTTGTTTTAGTTGTCTCTCACTTTTACCAACATAAAAGGATAAACATTCCTTACATGTAGCTAAATAGATTATTCCTTTAGTGTTACAGTTTACATATGTGTTTAACAATATGTTCCTGTTTCTAGCTTCTATGTAATATGTGCTACCAGTAATAAGATAGGTACAGTATTTGCATCTTCCACACTTGTATAAACCTTTCTTTTCCCTGGTAGACTTCCCCCGCTGAAAATTATTAGAGCCTCTTTCTAGAAAGTTTTTAATAGTTTTTCCTTTACGATAAATATGAATTAAGGGCTCATCAAAAGTGTGTTTCAAATCTGAAATATTGGAGAATTTTGTCCATTCCCTGTTCATAACTCTCCTTACTATACCAGATTGACCATCATAGGTGGTCACAAACCCAGAGTTGAAATTCTTTGTAGTACTAATATCCGGATTAGTATCTTTTCTCATTTCAAACATTGTTTTCCCTAGAATTGGCGAAAATCTTCCCGACCTTTCATCTGATACCTCTTTCAGTATTGTATCAAATAAGTCACTTGGGTAACCTCTATTCAAGAAAAACCCTTTCAGTGTATTGGCCTCACTGACAAAAATTTCGTCGTCAGAAGTCATTCTGCACATTCTAACCAGTTGCCCTTTCAAAACACCTTTCTTCTGGTGTAGTGGATGGGAACTGGAAAAATGTAGATAGGAATTTGAAAAGGTTTCTTTCCTGTGAATTCTGGATACAAAATGTCCGTTACCTTTTTGTATGTTAACATCCAAGTAGTTGAGCTCTTTGTTGTTAAATTTATAGGTAAAGTCAAAAAATTCTGTGGTTCCCTTGAGAAAGTCAACAAGTTCTTCAAATTGGATTTGATTACCTATCCATAAAAAACAGAGGTCGTCCAAGAATCTCCCGTACAAAGACCAAAGACCTTGGTAAGGTGAATTTAACAAATATTTATTTTCCCAGTAGGCCATGACAATATTAGCGTATGAAGGGGCGCAGTGTGCACCCATAGCCACTCCCTTTTCCTGTTTGAAATATTCCCCCTGGAAAAAAATAAAATTATTTTTCAGTACCATTTCCATCAAAACCAAAGTAGTTCTAAACTCATTCTGGGTAATTTCTTTATAACCACTCAGCATCTCTTCAAACCACTCCATCCCCACGTTGTGAGGAATACTGGTAAATAAATCTACAACATCCAGGGTTCCAAAAGAGATCTCATCATTAAATAATTCCGGTTGTAATTTCCTCAAAAATCCCACGAGTCTTTCAAGATGTTAGTGTTGTTGAAATAAGCCCTTTCACTTTGACGTCCACAAACCTCGCTAGAGGTGCTGTAACTGATCCTTCAGCTGAAACAATAGCTCGAAGCGGGGGATCATTGATGTCCTTGTGCACCTTGGGGATCCCAAAGATGGAAGGGACCTTGGGTTTTTCCACATGTAAATATTTGTAGGTTTTGATGTCAATTAATCCTTCTAAAAGTAAATCATTTAAAGCCACCTGGATGTTCCTATAGGCTATATTAATTTCATTTTTGGAGATTCTGGAATATTTATTAGTGTCGTTCAGTATATCCATCATTTTCCCTTCATACACAATATAATCCATCAACACCACACCACCTCCTTTGTCCGGTTTCATGACTCTTAAGTTCTCATTATTACTTAAATCTCTGAGAATTTGATTTTCCTGTTTGCTTAAGTTAGGGTGCACAAAATCTTGTTTCAGTTCTGCCCTTAATTCTTTTTCCACCAGTAACTCAAAGTTCCTTAATTGAGGGTGTAAAGGCGGGTTGAACGTACTAGGCCGTGCAAGGCTATTGTGATTCAAATTACTTGTCTTTCCATCAAAAATTAATTCCAAGTTTTTCTTTCTTAAAAACATTTTCAAGTCTATTAGTAGTCTAAAAATGTTTTTCCTCAGTTTTGGTATAAACCCAAAGCCTTTGGAAAACAGTTCAAAGAGATTTTTATCTACAATAATGTCAGAATAGTTAAAAACATTATAGTCTCTGTAGGTCCATTTACTACCTTCCTGTGTGATGGAATCAATTAGTTCCATCTCTTTTTGTTCCTTACCTGAGGTCCCCAACCCGTACCATTGTAGTTTTTTGAATTATATGTTACTGATTCCTTCTCCATGATTCTCTCTGATCTCCTAAGTGGAGGAAATTCGGGTTCCCCTATCTCATGTTCGTGTAAAAAGACCTCATCACGCATCTCACCCTCATTGTGTTCCTTACCCCAATATGCCCTTCGTTCATTAGCCCAACTCTTGGGCTTAGGGTATTGTGTTTTATTTTTATATTCCTTGGTGTCCCTTTCGATCTTCCCTACCTTCCTATTTTGTACCTCTATACATTTAATTTCTATGTTCTTTAACAACTTTTGGTATTTGTTTTGGTGTTCTTCTACTTTGAACAAAAGGTCACCAGTAATAGCTTTGTTAACCCCATCAATCTTTTCATACAATTTCTCCATTTCCCCTGCATTATTCTTAATAATAGCTTTCATTATGTCAAAGCCACATTGGTCAAATGCTTTGTGTAAATCTTGGTGAAACTCAGTACCATCAACAACATTATTGGGGTACTTGCATACTCTCAAGCCTTTCGGCACAATATTTAAGTCCAAACAATGTTTCAAATAAGAATTGTCAATGTCCAACATTTTGTACTTGTGTAGGTAATAGTCTAAATCACCACACATACCATTATAACTACTGTTGGAAACTGTGTTGGAAAGTTTCCTTCCAAATTCAAACTTAGTTTTTAAAATGTCAGACAAGTGTCTGCCAGTACCTGTTGGAACAATTCCTTTAGTCGAGTCTATTCCTGGAAACAATCGCTTGTTTGTCACTCTCTGCTCCTTAGGTAAATGCCCATCTGCTTCGTTTAAAGTAATGTGTGGAAAGCCGTCTAAACTGTCCATAGACGCATTGTTTACAAGTGGATCCTCTCGCTCGTATTCAGCAGCACTGGCTGCCCTGTTTTCCCGTACCTGGTTTCTCTTAGCAGCTTCCTGGTTGCAGAATCCAGGACAAGAAGAAAGAAGCGTAGCCATGGATTGGCTCACAGGCGTAAGTAGACCAATAAGCTGCGTAAGTTGTCCGATGAGCTTCCGAAGCTCACCAGTCTCAGTACTCCTCTGACTGGAACCCGAGGCCATATCCCACAAGGTAATCCAAAAAACGTAACCAAGAAACACAAAGTGGAAAGTGGTGCAGCAAAAAACTGATAAACGGGTAATCACCACACGCCAAGAAGGATAGCCTCACTCCGTTGAAACACTCCGTTTAATGCAATCAGAACAGCACAAAACCACATTAACGCTGACACACTGTAGTAAAACGTTTTCGTCGTGAACTTCATCAGAAAAAACAAACAAGTGTAACACAAAACACCCTTGTATATATACACACATAAATTAATTAATTATCCAATAGAAAACTTAATTAATTGAACACATTCATCTTCATTGTTTTAAAAAAATATATAACTTGAAATGCAATAGTAGTAATAAAACTGATAACATGATCGTATGAATAAAAGTTGATGTATATCAGTCAAATGTATGTATTAAATATTAAAATAGATATAAATACACAGTAAAAATACAAGACCTTAAGAAAAACTTTGTAAACATATAAAATGTATATTGAGTTCAGTAACTAATGTTGTACTTTGGCACCATCTTGTGGCCAAAAGTGTAAGTATAAAATCAAAGCCAAAAGGAACCTGACTAAATCTGAGGTGCAAATGTGTGCTTTGACTACTTACTTACATTAAATGGTTTTAGTTGAAAACTTGTTGTCAACAAGGAGATAAAAGAAATGAGGGGATAGTCAAGGAAAATTTCAGTCACACCATGAAATTGTTGATGTAGGGAAAGATTATCACTAGAATATTAAAATATATTTGATGAGTGGATGGAGAAATAAATAAATGAAAAAAATGTTAAAAATGTTAAAAATGTTAAATATAAGAATTGAGAAGTTAACTTGAAACATAATTGATTGTAACTGAATCACAACTTAGCAGATCTCAATTTCAGTACCGGTGCTAAGGAGATCATGTCGTTGAGGCCTGGTGCTCTGTTGGCTTCCAGTGTAAGTTGCCAATACAATTCTCTGTATTCAACCAACGTCTCCCACATACCACCCTAGGGTCTGATGGAACAACCTCAAGGACAAAAAATTGAAAACCACCAGTTTTACAAGTCGTACTATGTTTGTATAGTGCATTTTTTTCATTTTTATTTTTAATCTCATATAGGTGCTCATAAATCCTTTGTTTTAGTTGTCTCTCACTTTTACCAACATAAAAGGATAAACATTCCTTACATGTAGCTAAATAGATTATTCCTTTAGTGTTACAGTTTACATATGTGTTTAACAATATGTTCCTGTTTCTAGCTTCTATGTAATATGTGCTACCAGTAATAAGATAGGTACAGTATTTGCATCTTCCACACTTGTATAAACCTTTCTTTTCCCTGGTAGACTTCCCCCGCTGAAAATTATTAGAGCCTCTTTCTAGAAAGTTTTAATAGTTTTAATAGTTTTCCTTTACGATAAATATGAATTAAGGGCTCATCAAAAGTGTGTTTCAAATCTGAAATATTGGAGAATTTTGTCCATTCCCTGTTCATAACTCTCCTTACTATACCAGATTGACCATCATAGGTGGTCACAAACCCAGAGTTGAAATTCTTTGTAGTACTAATATCCGGATTAGTATCTTTTCTCATTTCAAACATTGTTTTCCTAGAATTGGCGAAAATCTTCCCGACCTTTCATCTGATACCTCTTTCAGTATTGTATCAAATAAGTCACTTGGGTAACCTCTATTCAAGAAAAACCCTTTCAGTGTATTGGCCTCACTGACAAAAATTTCGTCGTCAGAAGTCATTCTGCACATTCTAACCAGTTGCCCTTTCAAAACACCTTTCTTCTGGTGTAGTGGATGGGAACTGGAAAAATGTAGATAGGAATTTGAAAAGGTTTCTTTCCTGTGAATTCTGGATACAAAATGTCCGTTACCTTTTTGTATGTTAACATCCAAGTAGTTGAGCTCTTTGTTGTTGAATTTATAGGTAAAGTCAAAAAATTCTGTGGTTCCCTTGAGAAAGTCAACAAGTTCTTCAAATTGGATTTGATTACCTATCCATAAAAAACAGAGGTCGTCCAAGAATCTCCCGTACAAAGACCAAAGACCTTGGTAAGGTGAATTTAACAAATATTTATTTTCCCAGTAGGCCATGACAATATTAGCGTATGAAGGGGCGCAGTGTGCACCCATAGCCACTCCCTTTTCCTGTTTGAAATATTCCCCCTGGAAAAAAATAAAATTATTTTTCAGTACCATTTCCATCAAAACCAAAGTAGTTCTAAACTCATTCTGGGTAATTTCTTTATAACCACTCAGCATCTCTTCAAACCACTCCATCCCCACGTTGTGAGGAATACTGGTAAATAAATCTACAACATCCAGGGTTCCAAAAGAGATCTCATCATTAAATAATTCCGGTTGTAATTTCCTCAAAAAATCCCACGAGTCTTTCAAGATGTTCGTGTTGTTCGAAATAAGCCCTTTCACTTTGACGTCCACAAACCTCGCTAGAGGTGCTGTAACTGATCCTTCAGCTGAAACAATAGCTCGAAGCGGGGGATCATTGATGTCCTTGTGCACCTTGGGGATCCCAAAGATGGAAGGGACCTTGGGTTTTTCCACATGTAAATATTTGTAGGTTTTGATGTCAATTAATCCTTCTAAAAGTAAATCATTTAAAGCCACCTGGATGTTCCTATAGGCTATATTAATTTCATTTTTGGAGATTCTGGAATATTTATTAGTGTCGTTCAGTATATCCATCATTTTCCCTTCATACACAATATAATCCATCAACACCACACCACCTCCTTTGTCCGGTTTCATGACTCTTAAGTTCTCATTATTACTTAAATCTCTGAGAATTTGATTTTCCTGTTTGCTTAAGTTAGGGTGCACAAAATCTTGTTTCAGTTCTGCCCTTAATTCTTTTTCCACCAGTAACTCAAAGTTCCTTAATTGAGGGTGTAAAGGCGGGTTGAACGTACTAGGCCGTGCAAGGCTATTGTGATTCAAATTACTTGTCTTTCCATCAAAAATTAATTCCAAGTTTTTCTTTCTTAAAAACATTTTCAAGTCTATTAGTAGTCTAAAAATGTTTTTCCTCAGTTTTGGTATAAACCCAAAGCCTTTGGAAAACAGTTCAAAGAGATTTTTATCTACAGTAATGTCAGAATAGTTGAAAACATTATAGTCTCTGTAGGTCCATTTACTACCTTCCTGTGTGATGGAATCAATTAGTTCCATCTCTTTTTGTTCCTTACCTGAGGTCCCCAACCCGTACCGTTGTAGTTTTTTGAATTATATGTTACTGATTCCTTCTCCATGATTCTCTCTGATCTCCTAAGTGGAGGAAATTCGGGTTCCCTTATCTCATGTTCATGTAAAAAGACCTCATCACGCATCTCACCCTCATTGTGTTCCTTACCCCAATATGCCCTTCTTTCATTAGCCCAACTCTTGGGCTTAGGGTATTGTGTTTTATTTTTATATTCCTTGGTGTCCCTTTCGATCTTCCCTACCTTCCTATTTTGTACCAGGAGGATCCAGCATTACCTTAGAGAACTGTTAGAGGTCAGCTCTAGGAAACATATAAGAAACAGAATATAATGACATTTTTAAGGCCTTCCTAAATAGGTCAAGTTTTCCAACTCTATGATTTTTTCAGTAAGTAGTTGTATCTTTTCAGTAGCTATAAAATGCAGATTTACGAGTCAGATCAGTGAAGTATGAAATAGTAGAGTAATCGTCTCCCTGGAGGGCTGTACATGCTCTTTAGAATGAAATGGGTTACACAATGTAGACATCAGATGGGCAGAAGTAAATGCATTGGTTATGGGAAAATTGTAATATCAGAATAATGTTAAATTGTAAGGGATGTTGCTGGAGTACAGAAAAGTATGTGGTTGTGTGGAAGTCCTCATCTTATGCACTCAGGGCTCCAGGCAACAACACATTGTCATTTCAAGCACATTCTTTTACCCCAGACATAGTAGAAAGAGGTTTTACCGAAAGATTCACCTTCCCCAGAAATCAAAAGGTTGACCATCGACAGAAAGTTCAGAAGAAACTACAAAAACACCTAAAGCAGATACAGAGCTGAAAATGCATTATTGGGAATAAATAGAAAGTGGACTTAAAAAGACAGTAATATACATGAACAAATAAAGTCCAACCACTCTCAAACTGCACAATAAATGCAGGAAGGAATAGTACAGTACTATACACAGATGTAAATATATATATATATATATATATATATATATATATATATATATGTGTGTGTGTGTGTGTGTGTGTGTGTGTGTGTGTGTGTGTGTATGTGTGTGTGTGTGTGTGTGTGTGTGTGTGTATATATATATATATATATATATATATATATATATATATATATATATATATATATATATATACAATTACAAATTTTTGTCTGAAAATACTCACCTTCTAACATTACCAAAATAACGTCCCATTATATTACAAACACAATTAACTCTAACACTTGTACTTTGATAAGAAAACTTAACACTATAACATTACTTATAACAGTGACGAGTGTAACCCATCAGACTGCACTATCATGCACAGCTATGTACAACTATGGATGTAATTCCTCATACAAAAAACTCTTAATGATGTAAAATAGTCGTTATACTGCTTCAACATTCCTACCTTTTTAATGACTGAATAACTGCATTTCTATCAGCTGTCCAAATCTGTGTGCATGAAATCAGTATTATTGTTTGTACTTCACTTGTGCCCAGTTTCTGTCTGAAAAGAGGTCCAATGACCAGCTAACATATCCAGTTATCATCCATAAGTCAATCAATCAATTGGACTATAAACAGGAATCAGACATACTTATCTTCATTTATCTTCAGCTGGTTTTATTGCATTGAACACACACCGTTTGCTGCTACAGGCACTGTATCCCTGGGTTTATGTTTAGTCATCGAATAGACTAAACACTGAATGGCTGAACATCGACTGCTAATCAGCGAATATCCATTCAGCGAACATTCAGTTCATCAAAACTGTGAGACGAGGAAAGTATTGTCCAATACTTCTCTATCTCACACACGGCAGTGTTTCAAACCCCATTTCTCTCTGCAGTCTCAGATTTGGTATATATAATAAGGTGATGTGGGAGGCAAAGCCCCCCCACCTGGGCGGGTTTGAAACACTGCTGTGTATGAGATGGGGAAGGGTTGGACAACTAATTACTTTTCCCACCTCAAAGGTTCAGTGTAGTGAACATTCAATGAATGGACATTCTGTGAATTGTGTTCCATGTTCAGTCATTCAATGTTTAGTCCATTCGATGGCTAAGCATAGACCCATGTATCCACATCAGTCCTGAACTGGATTATGTGTGTTATCAGACAATAAATGAATGAATAAATGAATAAACATTATTTTCTGTAGTTTAAACTGTGATGGTATTTCTGAAGATACATGTTTTGTTTATGTGACTTTGCATTGTGATATGGATATTTAACCAGTGAGGAAAAAAAATACTTCAAAAAGACTTGTTTACTTTGATTAGCTTAAGGTCATCACACCACATTCATTGCACCGTACATCTAAACACATATAGGACCAATTCAGATGTGTATTATTCCATCATTTTTTTTATTCTGTGTCTTCTTGACCTGCTAGTGATCACCCAGTCTTCAACTATTGAATCTGTTTTATTAACTACACAAGCCATATGTTGAGGCCATTCAATCACCATATCATTGTGGTCATTGATACTTAAACCTAGTAGTCAATACTAGTCATACTGTGAGGCTTCAGTCATGTTAGAATGTGAATTGTCCTTATATGGCAATAACACTTTCACCGTCTGATTTTTGAAATGCAGCAATTCTGCTGTCATCACAGGTAAACACTTTGTATCCACATAAATCATTCTGCCATCCTCTCTGCAGCACGGGTTGGGAATGAGAAAATATATATACAGCAATAATCAGAAAATATTGTCAGTCCTCGGACTCAGGGATTTTTTTTTCAGTTTTCATCTGTGTGACCCATGACATGGAAAACCTGTCTGACCAGCAGCTGTTGCACCTGACAATCAAGCCAGAGCCAGGATGGAGTTATGTGACACTGTTGTGAAATACAGATGAACTAGTTAACAGCACTGAAATTAATCTGCATGACCTTTTTTCAAGGCTGCTCTCAACAAAGGCAATAAATAACTTACTACTAATATCTAGCTCTAGTTCTAATTCAGAATAAATAAAATAATACTACTACAAACACACTGAAGTTGAATTACAAAAAAAAGTCACCAAATGTTAGGTATTTATTCTGGTTACAAGTAATGAGGAAAACATTCTTTGAGGTAAGATATCTTCATAAGTCTTCATCCAACTAAACATCTGATCTGTAGCAAGGACAATTCAGAATTTCACAAAGGCTAACAAAGATGGCTGCCATTCTGTAAACACTACTGATCTGCATCTCTGCATATAACCTGTGGAAATCTAAACCCTGAGGTGGTATCAAGAACTTTTAAACAAGAAATCTTGGTAAAAATAACTTCAGCTGCATCCATCTAGTATCCAGGAAGTGAACAAACTAAGAGAAAATATACTATCTAAGAGGATTATTACAGAGTATCTGTCTCTGAAGAGATTCCCAAACAAAGGAACTGTCTATTCAGAAGACTCTGAGTTTTACTGCTGACATAAATGTCGAAGGAAGACAAAAAGATGGACACAACTACCACAAAAACGAAACTCTCAGAACTGCAATCACCGGAGAAAGATGTTACTTCGAAAAGACAAAAAATTATTAAACAACAGGAACAATTAAAAGCAGGGACTAAAACCAAGCCAGATTCAATGCTGAACATGGAGGATATCAGAGCGGCTCTGTTACCCATTCAAGAAGCTCTAAAAGAATTAACTGTACAAGTACAAACTTTTGGAATATCCTGTACTCAAATCCTTGAGAGAATGGATAAAAGTGAAGCCCGGATAGCAGACAATGAAGATAAACTAAATCTGTTAGCAAAAAAATCAGATGCACATGAGCTTGAGATTCGAACTATGCAAGCCAAAATAACTGATTTAGAGGCAAGATCTAGAAGGAACAATGTAATTGTCAGAGGAATACCGGAGTCTGTACAATATAATGACTTAATTACATCCATTCTACAAATATTTACAAGTATTCTTGCAGATCCTGATTTGTCAAAACAAATAATCATAGAAAGAGCCCACAGAGCTCTAAGGGAATCACAGGCTTCTAACAGTCCAAGACCTGTATATGTTAAAATTTTGAATTATCAGGATGTTAGCAAGATTCTCTCAACTATTAAAAAAAATGGAGGGTATGTTATGTGGAACAATAATAGAATTTCTGTGACTCAGGACTTACCTCTCCAGATCAGGCAAGCTAGACAAATGCTATCCTTATTGTAAACTTCTTATTGAAAAGCATATAAAGTTTCAGATGAAGTATCCCAATACTTTAATATTCACAGTCGAAGGGTCCAAATATTCGGTTTATCAAAAATGAAGCAAAAGCTACCTTTTGAAGCTTTTAAGGTTTTGCCTGCTTCAGAGACTTGATCTGGCTCTCCGTAGCGACTGGCATGGTATCCAGCTGGATTTAGCTGCTACTGTGGATCGTGGTCTTGGTAATCCTTTGTTTGCTTCTTGTTTTGTGTTGGGCCCCTTTCTGTGGAGATAAGAGTTCGTTTTTAAATCCTAGACTTTCGAGACTGTTTTCCGAAGTTTTATTGCCTTTACAATTCTGCTCTTCTGTAGTGACAGGAAATGATTCTGTAGCTTCTAAGGGGCTTTATTCACTGTGGCACTTCGGAGTGCCGCTGTCAAGGTTCCCCTTCAGCGATCGTTTAGACTGTTTTTCAGGCTTGGGAAGACGAAGAGGACTATGCTGGACTGATTTAAAGTAAATGCAACATCGAAGAAAGTTGTATAATAGTACTTTAAGCACATATGTTCAAGATGCTGCATGTTTATTTCCCCTAATGGTCAAAACTTCTTAATGTTAAAGTATAATAATGCTGAACAAGGAATGGTTAGACAGGTAAGCATTTAGGCAGGATTCTCCTTTAACATTATTAAATGTCTGTATGTTTGGGCATAACACTGAGAAATGCTGATGTTATTAGCTTAAACATGTGAAAATGTATAACTAAACATTAGGGGTGGTTGGATGCTTATAGGACTATATTTTTACAATATTGCAGGTTTTTAAATATAAATAATCTTGTCTAAAAACTGAACTCTCATTTTATTGTATAAACAAGGGGTTTTAATATAGGTAATCTGAAGTGTTCATTTGAAGTTTGGTTAAAAATAAGGAAAGTTAACTATTTTTACACAATAGATGTATATGTAATGTTTTGATTTGATGTTTTCAGACAGTAATAACTTTTTATTAGGATGAGACAATTAATACTTATATGATGTTCCTAGTTAGTTAATTAATGATTTACTCACAAATAACTGATACAAGAGATGTGGAGTAAGAGTGGTGTTTAATAGGGAATGTTTAGATTAGGCTTTGTAGAATTAGAGTTAGGTGTTATAGGTTTTGATTATACTATATGTTTTATTTATTGTTACCTGAAGTATATATCAAGGACTATGTTAGTAGTTAATACAATTGTTTACTCTATGCAAAACCTATATATGTCCTGGTCCAAGGGTAGAGTGGGTAGGCACTGGTACGGGACGGGATATCAAGAATGCTTCCAAATCATATATATTGTCAAAAAGTCTCTGAGTACACTTGATCTTTTCTTTTAAAGGTTTCAAAATGAATAACAGAGTAAAATGTGGGAAATAGACTCATGGAATATAAAAGGGCTCCAGAGCTTAAAGAAGAGGAAACTATTTCTTCATTTACTTTTGCAGTCTGGGGTGTGTTTACACTACTTCAAGAAACACATTTAACTAATGATCAATGGGCAGAGATCAAAAAAAGGAAATGGATTAAAGAGGTCATAGCTTCAGAAGGTAAGACCAATAGTGCAGGGGTAGCCATAGTTATTAAAAATCAATATCAAGGTAAGATTCTGGACTCTAAAATAGATAAGGAAGGAAGATGGTGCTTTGTTACTCTCTCTTCTAAGATACACGATAAACCTATTTTACTTTGTAATGTATATGTACCATGTAGTAATCAACAGTGTTTTATAGCATCATTATATCCGGTGTTAAACCAATATAATAAATATCATATAATAATAGGAGGAGATTGGAACTCTTACCAAATCCAAAATTGGATAGGTCTTGTTCACAAAGGTCATTTAATAGGCAAGCGGTGGTTGCATTAAATGATTTGAAAGAAGATTTCCAACTATATGACCCTTTTAAATATATGAATAATCCTGCCAATACAAACAATTTTACTTTTTACTCACCGTGTCACAAAATGTGGTCGAGAATAGATTTTTTTCTGATTTCACAAACAATGATTAATTTTGAACCATCAGTTCTCATACATGCGCGTTATTTGTCGGATCATTCAAAAATCTCATTACACTTTTCTAAAGATTCTATGCATAATTTGTCTCACAGGGGATATAATTGGTCTTTAAACCCAAATCTATTAAATAAAGAAGAAATAATACAGGAAATCATAGATGTTCTTAATAGTTTATTAGTTAAGTTGGAGAATTCTCAACATTCTCCTGATATAGAATGGGCAACAGTTAAGACGCAAATAAGAGGGATTTTCTTGCAAAAAGCTTCATATTATAAAAAAATGTATATTAGAGAGATACAAGATTTGGAAGATAAAATAAATTCACTTGATCAAAAGCTGATTCTGAATTACAACAGTCAAACAGAGGAGGAATTATTCAAATGCCAAAAAGATCTTTTCTTAATTCAAAATAATAGGTTGACGTTTTATGAGCATAAAATGTTAGCGAGGTATGCTAATCATATTCAAACACCATCAAGGGCATTAGCTAGAATTATTAATCAATCAAAATCAGCATCTGTAATTTCGGAAATACAGCTTGGCAATACAATATATTCTAAAACCACAGATATTATTAATGTTTTTGAAAGAATATACTCGGATATTTATGCGGATCAAAAGGATCTATCTTTAAATGGATCTACTGAGGAATTTTTCCAGAAAATTAGTTTCCCAAAAATAGATGACATTTCCCAAGAAGATGTAATTAAACCTATATCGAGGAAAGAAATAACTGATAGAATCAAAAATTTCAAGTCATATAAGGCACCGGGGCCTGATGGCCTGACTGCTGAATTTTATAAAACTTTTTGTGATATTCTGGGTAAAATACTCTTGATTGTATTTAATTATATAATTAATAATAAAATTAATGATCTCCATTTTAACGCATCAAAAACTATTCTTATACCTAAAATGAATCTGGATACTCAGAATCCGGATAATTATAGACCTATCTCACTTTTAAATGTTGATATGAAAATTTTGACTTCTATCTTGGCTAACAGATTGAAAAGAATTATGAATCAAATAATTTCTAGTGAACAAGCTGGTTTTGTAACTGCCAGACAAACAAGTGATAATACATTAACACTACATTCATTAATTTCTTATGCTAAGCAAAAGAATTTAAATATTTATGCACTCATAATTGATGCGCAAAAGGCTTTTGATAGGGTTGATGTAGGATTTTGTTTGACACTCTGCCACAGTTCAACATACCCAAGGAATTTATATCATGGTTGCAAATTTTATATACTAATCCCTACACTACTTTATATATTAACAAAAGTTTCTCTAAAAGAATACAACTTAAAAATGGAACACGACAGGGCTGTCCTTTGTCTCCCTTGTTGTTCAATATATATTTAGAACCTTTATTTTTATATATTAAACAGAATGTATATCATAATGCACCCATATTATATGGAACAAAAATATCCATGGCGTTTGCTGATGACCTTAATATTTACTGCACAACACCAATATCAGATACTGAAAAATTACTGAAAGCGGTGGAGAACTTTGCGGTAATATCTAATTACAAAATTAACCTTAAAAAAACAAGCATATTTCCCTTAAGGACTCCGAAACCATTTTCACTTCTTTCATTGGTGGGACAGGTAAAATTTGAAGAGAAAATTAAATACTTGGGTATTACCTTTTCTACAGATGATAAGGAGTTTTATAACACTAACATTAAATTAGTCTGGGATCACATAATATCTGATTTTAAAAGATGGAAAAATCTAAAGTTACCGGTATTAGCAAAAGTTGCAATTATTAAAATGAATGTTTTACCCAGATTATTATATATATTTAGATCTGCTCAAGTATTCATTTCCAAAGGGTTTTTAAACAAATCCACAGGGAATCCGCTAAGTTTATTTGGGATCCAAAAAGACCAGAATATCATATGATAAATTGATGACCCCAAAAATAAAGGGGGACTAGACCTACCAAATTTGAAATGTACTATTTAATAATAAATTGAACAGGATCTTAAGAATTGCCAACTATGATATATCTAGCAATAAATGGACACCAATGTGGGTAACTGTGAACTATAAATATATCTCGAATTTGAATATTAACCCCAAAGCAGTACCTTTTTAAAAAGGAAATGATTAAATCGTATGATATAATGGATCACATTAAATTATATATAACGTCAGTACAGAATCTATTTGGATCTCTAAATCTTATCCAGCATATGATGGTCTTCCAACCTTTTCATAAAAATCCTAACTTGAAAATTAATAATAAACTAATAAATCTCAAAATTTTTCCTCTTATGATGAATCTTACCTTACTTGATATATATCCTTACTTAAAAGAATCCATTAATACAATAAGACAAGAAATGAATCTGCCCAAATCATATTTAACTATTTTGAGACAGATTAAGGAACTAGCTATAAGTTATTTTGATGACTTTAAAATTAAAGATGAGGAAATAACAAAATGTTTCAACTTATGGCAATCTCTTCAACAAGATGTCAAATATATAGCAGCCACTAATAAATTAATAAAGGATTTTACATTTCAGAATACAGTGCTTATTTCAAAATATTGGAGGGAGAAATTACCACTTACAGAGGACAAGCAGTTCAGGAAGGCAATTAATCTAACAACGAAATCAATATCTTTCCAAAAATTAATGTATACTCAACTTATGATTTTTGGCAATGCCTATTATACACGCCTCAGATTGCACAAGTTTAATTCTAAAACTCTCCAAACTGTCCATATTGTACAGATCAAACAGCAGATCTTCTTCATATGTTCTGGAGCTGTAAATGTATCTATAAACTCTGGAATTGTTAAAATTGCAACTTCAAAAGATGGGATATCAAAGTTCAACACTTTCATGGGAATTCATGATATTACATATCCCTCCAAAACAACTTCCTAGATCCCAAGTCACTATATTTATTAATATTTTCTTACTAATGAAACTTTATATAGTCACAAACTGGTTAAATCCATCTCAAACCTCATGGAACAATTTTAGGACTTTAGCAATAAGACATATATTAGCTCACAAACTACTTTTGAAGGATCATAATAAGAATATTAATAACCCAAAGATATGGGAACAAATTTTTAATATCATACTGGCATAATATATGGAGATCGAGTGTATGTGAGACATATATACTCATTACGGGAAAAGATGTTAATAAGTAAAGATTGAGATAACTGACTTATGTAAAATTCTTTTGTTATATGTTTCTGTATAACTTGATGTTACATTTGGAGGCATTCATGTAAATATTGTATATATGTTTTTGGGATTGAACTAGATAGGATAGTTAGAAAGTATTAATATTTTTTGTTTTGTTTAAGTTTGTATGGAAAATGCTAAAACAATAAAGATTTATTATTGAAAAAAAAAAGAATTTCACAAAGGCTAGCAGTTTCAGGGGCAGGAGAGCAGTTAGCACTGGTGTATCATTACACTTGGCTCTCCAGTTTATTTCCCAGTTGGGTGCCTTCTATATGGAGTCTGCAGGTCTTTCCTGTGTCTGCATGGGTTATGCCACTATCTGAAAAAAAAGGCCTTAAATTAGCAATAAGTGTGTATGTAAGATCTGCATGTGGTGTGCGTGTGTGTGTGTGTGTGTGTGTGTGTGTGTGTGTGTGTGTGTGTGTGTGTGTGTGTGTGTGTGTGTGTGTGTGTGTGTGTGTGTGTGTGTGTGTGTGTGTGTGTGTGTGTGTGTGTGTGTCTGGGCAATTGACTGCTTTTGTCATGCAGTGAATTTGTACACTATTCTGGACTGGTTCTCTGCCGTATACTAGTTGAGTACCATAACACTGAACTGAATTGCATGCCACACCAAACTTCTTCTCATTATAGATGGTTACAAAGTCCTTGCCTGATTCATACTATTACTGTTAGACATATCCCTTATCACTGCGGCACTGCTATTACCATTATCACATATATTCACAGGTATGTCTGACAAATGGTGCTTACTCACCACAGACTTTAGGGGTCCTAATGGAGAGATGAAAAGTCAGCAAGCAAAGGAGGGTAGCAATGCTGAAATTTAATTCATCCTCAAGTCTTTGTGAGTACCTTCATGAGGTGGACCCTGTTTTTCACAAAATCTCACCAAGGTGACACTGATATATAGACTGTATTTATATAGCATATATCATGGACAGAAGTAGGTCAAAAACAAAAAAGATAGCTGGGTGCACAAGACCCTGGATAAAAAAGTGTCCAATCCTGGAAGGCGCACTGGTGCCAGGATTGGAAAACATTACAGTGTAGAATCCTCAAAATACGGAAATATTCCTTCAACGGGGCCAGGCCCAGGGGGAGGATGGCCTCCATTGTAGAAGGAATTAGCAGTCCACAAAAATTGATTGGCCAAAGAAGCGACATAAAGATGATAGAGTGGACTATTGAGGATAAGAAAGAAATTATGTATTGCTACTATTATGTAAAAACCCCAGAATTCCCAGACACAAGATATACAAAATGACTGAGAGAAATTAGAGGAAAGAAAAATACTTCCACAGGAAAAACTGTCAGAAAAAGCTTCAAATAAAAATTTGCGTTCATTAATACAACAGATTTTTGAAAAACAGTATATAGATCAAGAAACTTTGATCTGGTTGGAAAAAGAAGCATCTGAGGAAGTGCAAAACTATAAACAACAAAACCTAGAGATATTTTAAAAATATAAAAAAGAAATATGGACATGGGAAAGAAAGAGAGTTTTGATATGGTGCAATATTTATGCAAAGGAGAAAGCCAAGTTAACTAATATAGAGAAGACAGTTTCAAAGATATTTGAAGAGAAATTCAGGCAAAGGCATCCAGATATGGAACATTTCACAATAAAAAATTAATAGCAAAGAGATGTAATGTGGAAAAGAAGATTAGTAAAGCAGAAGTTAAAGAAATAGAAGTTGAAGTTATGGAGTGAAGGATTTAGTATAGAAGGTCTAACACAGACAACATTACAGCATGATGGAGTGAGTCCCCAGAATAAGGAAAAGGAAGAAGATCAGGAGACATGTGAAGACGAAATATGGACAGGGGAAAGGAAAAGAGATTTAATATGGTGTAATATTTATTTAAAGGCGAAAGCAAAACTAACCAATGCAAAAAGAGCAGCACCAAAGATATTTGAAGAGAAATACAGGCAAAGAAATCCAGACATGGAAAACTTTACAATACAAAAAATAAGAAGACTAAGAGAAAAAGTAGAAAAAGAGATTAGTAATGGAGACGTCAAAGCAATAGAATTTGAGGTTATGGAACAGCTGCAAAGAGAAGGATTCAGTGTAGTAAATCGAGTACAGAAAGCACCACAACAGGATACAGCAATGGGTATCCAAATTAAGGGAAAATCGGTGGAACAGGAAGCAATTGATCAGGTGCCATATCAAGATATTTTGGAGCCTTCCACAGGAAACCAGTATAAATGTTCATTTGAAGCTAGACAGCAAGGAAAGGAACAGGAAACTGTGGAATATCTGATGCAGTCAATGTTGAGGAGTGATAGGCGAGTGAGTTCCCATATGACAGAGCAACAGATGACACAGGATGAAATTGAAGAGAATGTGCCACAGGAAGATGCTCTAGAACTTTCTATAGAATGGCCAGAGGAAACAGAAAACAAGGGGTGTGCCCTCAGTTTGGAAGAAAATGAGTTAAGAGAAGAGTTGCTTGATTTAATGGACATGGATCGATATATTAAGATCAATGGGGGAAATAGACTGCAGAAGGTCAATAAAAAAAAAAGTAAGAAGTTTAATAAAACAAAAGAATGCAGTAATTAGGACTGTCCATAGAGATCCATGTGATATAACAGAAGTAAACAGGATATGCTACTGTGCTACTAAATTAATAACTGATAAAGTTCTACCATAAGATCACAGGATGGTGAGGGAAAGGAAGGGGAGAAATCGAATACCATCATGGAAGTATCGAATAGAGAAAACTATAAAGCAGTTAAGACAAGAAGTGTCACTGTTAGAAGATTATAGAAGAGGGAATAGATCAACAAAAATACTAAGAAACATAGATGCGATTAAAGCAATGCACAGTATTAGAACAGACCAGGATCTATCATGCACTATCGCAAATAAACTAAAAATTTCAGCACAGACAGAAAAACTTAGAAGATACACAGATAAATATAAGGGAAATGTACAAAATAAGCACTTTATTGATGACCCAAAAAAGTTTTATAGAGAATTGGGAAATAAGGTAAAAGGGATTGAAAGACCACCAAGAAAAGAGGAAGTAGATACATTTTGGAGAAGTATCTATGAAGATCCTGTGGAACATAACAAAGATGCTAAATGGATAGAAGACGTAAAAGAAAGAATAAGAAGTTTAAACGTACAGGATATGAAATGGGATGAAATAACAGCTAGAGAAATAGAAACAAAGTTAAGAAAAGCCTCTAACTTGAAACCCCCAGGTCCAGATGCAGTACCTAACTTTTGGTTAAAAATATTAACATCTTTGCACAAGGATTTAGCCATGAGTAAGAACTATTTATATGCATACCTCGAACAGACAACAGGCAAAACAATGCTCTTACTTAAGAGTGAACCTGCAAGCTACACTAAAAATTATAGACCAATAACTTGCCTTCTAATGACGTATAAACTATACACGGGAATTGACACCGACAGAATTTATAGTCATTTAGATGAAAACTCAATTATGGCAGTAGAACAAAAGAGCAATAAAAGAAAGTCATATGGAACAAAGGATCATTTGTTGTTAAATAAAGTTATAGTGGAGAACTGTAAAAAGGGGAAGGATTGACTACAAAAAAGCATTTGATAGTATCCCACATTCATGGATAAAAGAGTGCTTAAAAATGTATAAGATACACCCTACACTGATTGACTACATTACAGTAACCATGAAACAATGGAAGATCACTTTGCAATTAAGCCATAATAAAGGACAGATTATTATCCCAGGGATAACAATTCAAAGGGGGATATTCCAGGGTGACTCTCTGTCACCATTGCTATTCTGCCTTGCCATTAATCCATTAAGCTGTTTACTTAACAGCTTAGGCCATGGCTACAAATTGGCTCCTAGAAAACAACAAAGTCTAATGACTTCTCATCTTCTCTTTGTTGATAATTTAAAACTATACCTCATCAGATGAGGAATTGAAAGCACAGCTGCAGGTTGTGAAAACTTTTTCAGATAATATTAGAATGTCATTTGGTCTTGATAAATGTGCAAAAGCAACCTTTAAAAAAGGAAAACTGCAACACCAGCAAAACATCCGTTTGGGACATGAATGTGATATAAAAGAACATGAGCAGGAGGGAGTGTATAAATACTTGGGAACTGATGAAGGATCAGCAATAAAATATGAACAAATGTGAATAAAACTCAGTAAGGAATACTTTAGAAGACAAATTAATCCTGAGAACAGCATTGACATCTAGGAACAAGATCCAAGCTATAAATCAATTTGCTCTTCATGTCCTAACATACAGTTTTGGAGTGATTGACTTACTACAAAAAGTGTTGGATAGATTAGATATTAAAACAGAAGGATGCTTCATGCTCACAAAATGATTTATAAAAATCAGTGTATACCTAGATTATATATTCCCCATTCCAAAGGAGGGATGGGCCTCCTTAAAATTGATTGCATGTATAGATCTGCAATCGTGGAACTCCACACATATCTACTGACCTCACAAGATCCAAATGTAGTGAAAGTTTTGACACATGAGAAGAATAAATCTAAGATGACTTCTCTGCTTAATTTAGCAGAAGCATATCGATGTCAAGCAGGAATGGAAATCAAACCAGAAGTAGATAAAAACCAGGCAGCAACTGAATGTGCCAAAAAACAAAAGAAAGAATATAAGGTGAAAGACCAGATGAGAAGGCAAGAAATGTGGAAAAAACATAAATATAGTTGCAAGTATAGAAAACTTCTGGAAGAGCCTCATGTTGCTCAAGAACAAACACAGGAATGATTAAAGAGAGGTGTATACAAACCAAGAAATGAAAGGTTAATATTGGCAGCCCAAGATAATGGGCTACATACACGCTGGTTTACAAAGTCCATTGAACATGTGGGAGAAACAGACAAATGTAGATTTTGTAAAACTGGAAACATTCACACATCTTGTTGATGGTTGTGACACACTAATGGCAGAAGGACTGTATACTGAAAGGCATAATAATGTGGCGAGACTGTTGCACTGGGGATTGTGCAAACATTATGGTATCGAAGTGGATGAAAAATACTGGAAACTTGAGCCACAAGGCATCATAGAAAATGATGAAGTTAATATCACATGGGATCACCCATTGCTAACAGTTCAAAAGGTAGATGCTAGAAAACCGGATATAGTCCAAGAAAAGAAGACAAAAGTAGCATTGATCATTGAAATTGCCACACCCAGTGACTATAGTGTCTTGCGTACAGACAGACACAAAGTCATAAAATACCAGGAACTGCAGGCAGGAACGAGAGCAATGTAGAAGAAAGATATCCAGACAGTTCCAATAGTAGTAGGAGCAGCGGGTCTTATAAAAAAGAATTTACAATCATATTTAGATATGCTACCAATCCATGTAACTCCATACGAACTGCAGAAGGAGTCATTACTAGGCGCATTGTGGGTGCTACGAAGATCACTACTGGCTCACATCAAAGACTGAAACAATACTAATTTCATGAACTTTAATCATACTTTGGATTAGGAATGGGGTCCATTCCCATAATGGTATTAGAAACCCGGAAGACTTGGAGAAATTAAAAAGACAGACTTTTACAATTATCTTACTGCTGTGTCAGGAAACAGTCAACTAAGACAGCATAACTAACTATATCAATTGTGGATCAGATGTCATTAACAAGTTACACTGCAGTTTGTCAACTACCCACTTAGTCAGCCTGTGTGTTACAGTCTGTATAATCTTTGTATAGTGAAACTCTGTAGTTTCTGACATAACAAGTTTCATTACACATTATTGAGGGGGTGTTTTATTGCAGTCTATGTTGTGTAACCATGGTGTCAGTATATATAAGTAAGGAGTTGTGGGTTGAAGATCTTACACTGGGGGGAGGCATAGCCTTCCTGTTAATATATGTTTTTGGTAGTTGCTCTTGGGTAGTTGTTGTTGTTTTGTTGTTTCTTCCATTTAGGTTTCCATTGTACTGTTGTATTTTCTTTTTTTTTTTTTTTTTTTTTTTGTATTTATTGCTGGTCTTGAGATACCATATGAATAGGTATATCATTTATGTTTCTGATTTGATGACCAGTACTTACCTATTCTGTAGTTCATCATTGGTTTTTGAATATAAGAGGACTGACTATTATGTTAGTCAACATTTGATGATATGTCCTATTAACAATAGCAGATTATAGCAACAAAAATCATGTTGCTAGCAAAATTAATCTCTGTCTCCACAAAGCATAATGTAAGCAGTGAGAAATCCTTCATATCCTAATATTATTCTTACTTCACCCATTGAATCCCCTTCAGCAAATGCTAAAGGCCTAAAATGTGTGTATCTAAATATTCACAGTGCATGTAACAATCTTGGGCAACTCCAAGTATCTGTGAGTCTCTGTGATCCAACCAGTTTATACATTTCAAATGCATAACTGAAAAAAATACAAAATCAGTGTAACAGTCTGTAAGATGTTCTGTGAGGACTGAGCACACAGTGGGAGCATATTTGGTGAAAGATATGTAGTAGAGACAATCAACACTTTGAGAAAAGATGCAGTTAGCAGAAGATATGCATAAATACAGCTGACAGCACAGCAGAAACAACTCTGCTGTAAATAAAATGTATGATGCAGTAGGGCTGAGACAGTAATGAAATGAGTGTCGCTCGTCCGGTCAGGATAAAACAGATGAACAGTTGTGGAGTCTGTTCAAGCAGCTTTATTACATACACACACATCAGGATTGAGGCTTAGTAACATAAACTTAAATAAAATTATAAACAGACTGACTACTGCACTCATACATGTTAACACTCTGGCTGTTCATTCAAAATGGCACTGCTGTCTGCATGTGCTATCTATTTGTTGGCACGTGCCCTCACTTTGAAATGCTTTTTAAAGTCACAACGCATGCTCTGTTCTATATCCTCCCTCTTTGAGAAATAAGTCATGCACAGTAATCATGAAAACAATTTTTGACATGCAGTTGTATAAAAATAATTCTTTGACATGCAATTATACAGAACTAATTACAAGTGAATCGACCTTGTCCTGACCCCAATGCTCTAGACATAGATCTGGCTACTCAATTCAACTCTTTCTTCATCAACTCACTTAGCAAACTTACCTCATCCTTCGCTAACAATGCTACTCCCCTACTACTACAACCCCTCCCCTATCCTCCCCTTCCCCTTCACTCTCAAATATCTCCACCTCTCATCAACCAACTATAAACTGTAGAACCAAAGAGCAGCACGACACAGCAACTAAAGAGTACAAAGTTTAATGACAGTTTAGCCCTTTCTTCCCACTTCAAGGGACTTCCTCAGAACAATAGACACATCCCCAGCCAACCTTTAAGTAACAATTCATTTAAACAATTGATCAATTAACTAATTAGTGACCAACAAAGGAGCTATCGTTTAAAGAAATATGTGTACAATTCCATAAAATTATGTTGGAAACAATACGTAATATTTGCATTTAATGAAAAAAATTTGTATATAAAACATAATCTATCCTAAAAATTCTTCAGTTTTAAAACACGTAATGTGGCAGTAGCCTCATTATATTTATTATTATTTACCCCTTCTAAAACAATCACTATAGATAAAAACACATTCAGCATCACCAGCCACAACAATACAGCTCTCGAAGTCATACCTGAGGCCAAACTATTAGGTGCCCTTATTGATGATCAGCTTAGATTCACCACCCACATACAAATAAACATAAAAAAACACCAGAAACTTGATATGCTCTACCGCCATTGTTGCTACCTCACTCCCTCTACTAAGTTCACTCTCTATACCACATTCCTCATCCCTTCTCTCCTATATGGTGCCCCACTCTTAACTAACCTACAATCCACACAAGTCAAAACTCTCCTCCTGCTATAATAAGATTGTCAAGTTTGCCACTAGCCACAATTCTTCTACCCATCACTGTGTCGCCCTTCACAAACTAAATTGGTTAGAGCTACCCAAGTATCTCACCTACATTCAACTCACTCATGTTCACAAACTCATTTTTAGCCCCTCCCTCTGTCCCTTCCTATCCTCATCCCTTAAAATGCACCTTCCAGAAAGATCCTTAAGATCCAACAATCAAAACTTGATAGAATTGCATAAACCCACCCCCCCTGGCAAAAATCTCCTATGCTTTGCCCTTGCGCGTCAGTGGAACTCCCTACCACCATCCATCCATACCATCTCTAGTCACTCTTCCTTCAAAACCTCACTGCACTCACACCTAACATCTCTCTGGGAATGCTCCTGCTCAGATGACATATAACCTCTTCTCCTCTCTACACCTCAGACATTTCATGTACTCCAGAGTCCTATTCTTTTCCTCATAAGGTACTAGCAAGAATTTACAACAATTCTTATTTTTCTTAACCTTAAATGTTTGTTTCATATTGTATCTTTAAATACTATGATTTTAGTTGTACTTCTGTTTTTACTGTTATGTAATTACTTGTTTATAACTTTTGCTATTGTGGAGCTTTTTATGATTACTTGTTTATAACTTTTGCTATTGTGAAGCTTTTTATAATTACTTGTTTATAACTTTTGTTATTGTGGAGCTTTTCCCCCCAGGACTCCATTGAAAACGGGTTTTTCTTGGCCCAATGGACCATCCTGGCAAACAAACTGCAAATAAATAAATAAAATGCCCAGGTTGCTGTGTATTTTACACTAGGTCTGGAAATATGATCTGATCATGTGACATAAAAATTAGGACTGGGTTTAGCAACAGGGACTGTCTTTAATGAATGTTCAACTTCAGGGACATCTGGGATATCCTCAGGAATGGGAATAGGTACTGAGACATGTCCTTCAACAGGAACATTGTCTGGTTTGCTCAGAGATCTGGAGTCTGTATCACAGGTAGGATGCTGTGATATTGATTCAGACACAAGAAGAAGATGCCTGCAAATTCTTCTGTATTCTATACCCTCAGATTCTACTAAGTAAGATCTCAGCTTGGCACATACACCTCTCACTTGACCAATTTGATCAAAACCTTTTGCCGATTGCATCCTCACTATCTCTCCTTCTCTCAGTGGATGAAGAAATCTGCTCATTTTATCATAGCTGGACTTCTGGAATGAACACTTTTTGAATAGTTGGGCTTTGATTGCTCTGGTGATTTTAGCATTAGGCACCAACAAACTAGAACTCATAGGTAAGGTTGTTATGATTTGCCTAGAAAGAAGTCTCTGAGCAGGTGAGCCAAGTAGATTGTCATGGGCTATATTTCTGAGATTAAGCAAATTCAAGAAAACATCAGTATTATCACACTTTGACTCTCTGGTAATTGCTTTGCACTCTGTACTGCACATTCAGCTTGTCCATTTGACTGTGAGTACTCAGGACTACTGGTAACAAGGATAAAGTCCCACTCTTTTACAAATTTCTGAAATAGCTGACTGGTAAACTGGGCACCGTTGTCAGAAATAACTTTGTGTGGACTACCATGGAATGAGAAATTATGTTTCAACTTAGTAATGACAGTACTGGACATTAGGTTGGGTAGCAAATCAATCTCGAACCAATTTGAATAAGAATCTACCGACACTAAGTAATGCTGACTATTCCACTCAAATATGTCAGTGGCTACTGTCGACCAAGGTAACAAGGTAGTTCAGGAATCTGGCTTAGCTGAAGTGTCTCTTTTTGCAAATGAGGTTTAGTACTATTGCATACTGAACAAGATGAAAGTACTTTATCGATATCTTTCAACAGAGAAGGCTAAAATACTAGTTCTCTTGCCCTTCTTTTGGTAGCTTCAGAACTTGAGTGGCCATGATACAAAATCTGGATGTACTCATGTTGTAAGGAAGTAGGAAGGATAATTTTCGGACCTTTAAAAATGATACCATCTTCCATCGACATCTCATCTCTGTAAGGAAAATAAGGTTGCACTTCTATTGGTACACAAGATTGCTTTGATGGCCATCCAACATTGATGAAATGGCTGAGCTCTTGCAAAATTGGATTAGTCTTTGTATGCTATCTTAGCTTATCAAGTATTGTGGTAGGCAAATTACGCACTTCCATGACATTGAAGTCAAAATTCTCTGCATTAAGCTTCTCTGTGGCATTTCTGGGCAATCTGGATAAGGTATCAGCCAGATAAAGAAGTTTGCCTTTTGTATAGACCATTTTGAAGTTGTACTTTTGTAATCTGAGCATAATTTTTTATAGTTTGGCTGGACTGGTATGCATAGGCTTCTTTAAAATATTGACTGGAGGATGATCAGTCTCAGTCTGGATAGCTCGGCCATAAATATAATCATGGAACTTCAAACATGTGAACACAATTGCCAAAAGTTCCTTCTCAGTCTGAGCACACTGGATCTCAGTTTAGGTAAGAATTCTAGATGCATAGGCTACTGGTCTGCTCTCTTGAAGAATAACTGCACCAAGACTGAACTTTGAAGCATCACAGGAAAGAATTACTGGTTGATGGACATCATAGCATCTTAACTTAGGCAACTAGCAATTTTCTGTTTCAGGTCATCAAATGCTCTCTGGTGCTGTTTCAACCATGACCAGGTAACATTTTTGCATATCAGCTCTCTTAAGGGTCCTGATAATTCACTGAAATCTGGTATAACCTTGCCCAAAAAGTTAACCATGACAAGAAAATGCTGTAAGGCTTGAACATTGTCTGGAGCTGGCATCACAAAAATGGCTGTTTGTTTGGAAGGATCTGGTCTTAAATCTGTACTGGTAAATAAATGACTGACATAAGTAACTTCTGGTAGCCTGAATTTACATTTCAGAGTACTGAGCTTTAAATTCACTTCACATGCTCTTTCCAGAACTTTCCTGAGGTTTCTGTCATGCTCTGCTTCACCATTGTCTCCAACTAGTATATCATCTACTATTATAGCACATAGATAGCCTGAAAACATTTGTTCAATTGCACACTGAAAGACTTTACTGGCAGAATTTATTCCAAAAGGCATTCTGAGAAATCTGTATCTACCAAATGGCGTACTGAATGTACTCAGTTGTGAAGATTTGCAATCAAGCATTACTTGGCAAAATGAACTCTTCGCTTCTAAGACAGAAAAAAACAGTGTCATTTGGCATGAAGGTAACAACTTCATTGGCCGTATGCATAGGATGGTAGGGTCTCTTTAATGCTTTGTTTAAGTATCTTGGGTCAATACATATTCTGATTTCATCTGAGCTATTCTTATGAGTGACCACCATGGAAGACACCCATTCAGCTGGTTCTTTAACTGGACAAATCACACCTTGCTGCACCATTTTATGTAACTGGACTTCTTTGTCCTGCATAGCTATCAAAACTCTTCTCTTTGGTATGACCACTGGGCTGACCTGTGGGTCTAATTTCATGGAGTACACAACTGGAAGTTTGCCTAGCTTGTCGTCGAAAACATCAGCACACTCTGAGAAAATAGTATCACTGAAGCTGGAACTAGGACATGTGATTACATGATGGACTTGTTTGGTAAAATAAAGCAGTTTCCTTTTTAAACTATCTCTGAGACCCAATAATGACTGCACAGGTATTTTGACTACATACAATTGCAAGCTGTAACTGTTTCCAGATGAATAGCATGAAAGCACTACTCAGCCTTTAGTTGGAATCTCTTCAACTCCATAAGCAACACGCTTCTCACAATTGGCCAAATTAAGTTGTTCACCAGCTCTTACTCTAGCAAATGTTTCTGCTGACATAACATTACACTTTGAACCAGTGTCCATTTTGAGCTCAGCGGGTTTACCATTAATCAGGACAGTACAAAACACTTTGTATTCTGCCAGCAAATCAACTGCATTAACCTTTTCCAGCCACTGATACGCCATCTACATAGAAAGTAGAGTTGCAGCTTTCTATACAATCAACTTGCTTTTTTGAGTGACCTTTCTTAATAAATGAATGAGGCTTGCTTGACTTATAAAGCTTTTGAAAGTGGTTCAGTTTTTTACACTTGTGGCATTGCTGACCAAATGATAAGCACTTTTCTCTTTTGAACTCATGATTGGCACCACAATTACAACAGTTAACAATGAGACTTGACTTGAGTTTTGCTGACTAACCCTTGTGCTGCACTGAGCATGTCCATTTTACTGAGCTAATCTTAGAACTTGCTGGAAAAGTATGGGCTCTCCCTGGAAATCCCGCAGGAGCTGTATCTGCCAAGTGCTTTGGCCTGTTTCTGTTAGCCACATGCTGCATGTTGTCTACATTTGCTCTAGAGGCTGCTGAAACCATGCTCATCACTTGCAAACATATTTGTGTGCCTTTCTGTAAGTTTGTGTAGTTGACAAATCTCTATGGCTTTGCTCAATGTTAAATCAATGTCTCGAAACAAATATTTTTCACTGCTGCATTATTAATACCACGCAGAAGCCTGTCCTTTATCAGCTTATCTTTCAAATCACCAAATCTACACATTTTAGATGTTTCTCAAGTCAGTAATATAAGCTGCAAAAGTATCTCCTAGCTTTTGGTCTCTTGTATAAAATAAGTGTAATCCCTCCAATGTAACATTCATCTGGGGATTACACATTTCTCTAAATTTACATTTCAAGCTCTCAGGATCCTTCCTTGATTCAGTTTGTACAACAATATGGCAGTTCCCCTTCAACTACATATACTGCTGTTGCATGCACAAATGAACACGCTATTTCAATGGCTTCTTACCCTGCTAGAGTAAGCAGAATAAATACCCTCATACATGCATCTTTAGCAGAAAAAGTTGTTTGTATGAAAATGTTGTATTCTTGCTCAAATACTCTCCAATTCTCTGCGATATTATGATCAAACACAAGTGGACTGGGTCTGTGAAATGCCTCTGCCATGCTAACACACAGTAATAAAGACCCTTAAAATTATGTATGAACAGACACACGTATATGTCAGAAGTTTATGCCAGAAACTTGTAATTATGCACAACAGCACAATAGACTCTTCAAAATGTATTTATTTATTTATTTCACATTTGTTAACCAGGTTGGTCCAGCTGGGTAAGAATTTACCCTTTTTCAGTGGAGACCCAAGGGGAAAAGCCCCAAACAGATATACAAATACATATAAATACAGACAAATTAACAATATTAAAGAGTAAAACAATCTTATGGATGCAATGGATAAGAAGAACATAATGTACTCAATGGAATAGTACATAGCTATATATACAAAAAGTGTAGTAATAGGTTGTAACAGGAGAAACAACAATAATAAATCCAGCAGGTATGGAGGAAGGAAGTTAAGGTTGTAGGTAATATAATGAAAAGAAACAAGGTATAATTAGATTAGTGGCTAGAAGAAGAAATGTGTAAGTGCAGGGGCTTCAGAATTGAGGGAAAGTAGAGTGAGCATAAAAAGTAGAGAGGGGTGACTGCACAAGGGACCGTAGGTCAGAAGAGGGAATGGTGCAAAAGAAGATAGTAGTAGAGGAGGGATGTAGTGAACTAGAGGGAGGGTACAGAAAGAAGAGCAGTTGGATAAAGTAAGTTATAGAAAGAGGAAAAAGGTCTTATAGATCAGACTTAGTGGTGAAGTGGGTATGTGGAGAGGGAGGGGTTAAGTAGGATGATAACAGGTACATAAAGGGTTGTTATTGAGGTACACTATCAGGTCATGTTTAAAGTTAGGAATGGAGATATGACTTCTAATATGGCGTGGAAGATTGTTCCAGGTAAGGGAGATGGAGTGTTTATAGAGAATTTTACCTGTGTTCTTGTTGGGTTTATAGACTTGTAGTAAGAATTTATCAGAGCTGCGCAGGGAACGGGGAGGGGTGTACCAGGAGATCAGGTTGGACAGAGATGGACAGTCAGAGTCTGGATTAAGAATTCTGAAAGCTTGGATCAGCTGACATTTGGTCAGAAGGTGTGGGAATTCGAGCCAATGTAATTTTATGAGAGCAGAGCAGTGATGGGATTTATAGGGGCTGCTGGTGACAAATCTAGCAATTTTGTTATAGGTTTGGTCTAGCTTTGCCAGCAGGTTATTTTGTAGATTGGAAAATAGAGGGGAGCCATAGAGGAGGGCGGGGAGGAGATAGGATTGGGCTAGCAGTAGTTTTGAGTTGGGGGTCAGGAATTTGCTGTTTCTGTATAGCATGCCCAGTTTTTGGTGTGTTTTCTTTATAGAATGAAGTATGTGGAGGTCTAGTTTGAGCTGGTCATCTATGATGACACCTAGGAGTTTAGTTTGTAAGTCTGGTGTTATGATGGTGCCATTTAGAGAGGATATGAGAAAGGTAGATTTGTGGTGGGCTAGAGTTTTTGGTAGGAATAGTAAGAGCTTAGTTTTAGAGGGGTTCAGGATAGGTTGAATATTGGAGAGCCACTTCTCAATAGAGTGAAATGAAGATTGGGTGATATGGTGGAGGCTATTGACAGAGTCAGAAATGAAGATCAGAGTTGAATCATCTGCATACTGTATGATAGAGGAGAGGCTGCTGGAAGTGTGTAGGTCATTGGAGATCAGAGTTGAATCATCTGCATACTGTATGATAGAGGAGAGGCTGCTGGAAGTGTGTAGGTCATTGGAGATCAGAGTTGAATCATCTGCATACTGTATGATAGAGGAGAGGCTGCTGGAAGTGTGTAGGTCATTGGAGATCAGAGTTGAATCATCTGCATACTGTATGATAGGAGAGGCTGCTGGAAGTGTGTAGGTCATTGGAGATCAGAGTTGAATCATCTGCATACTGTATGATAGAGGAGAGGCTGCTGGAAGTGTGTAGGTCATTGGAGATCAGAGCTGAATCATCTGCATACTGTATGATAGAGGAGAGGTTGCTGGAAGTGTGTAGCTCATTGGTAAA
Source organism: Protopterus annectens (assembly GCF_019279795.1). Taxonomy (NCBI): domain Eukaryota; kingdom Metazoa; phylum Chordata; order Ceratodontiformes; family Protopteridae; genus Protopterus; species Protopterus annectens. Next base: position 465,313,059 of record NC_056736.1, read on the forward strand.
GAGGTTGAAAAGGAGGGGACCAAAAATTGAACCTTGAGGAACATCGGTCTGAACTGGAAAAAAGGGTGAGAAGAAATTTTGCCATTTAACTGCTTTTAGGCAACTGGACAGGTAACTTGAGAACCAATTTAGAGTGGGGATGGAAATGTTCAGCTGAAAAAGTTTATGAAGTAGAAGGTTGTGAGAGACAGTATCGAAAGCCTTTGAGAAATCTAAGAAGAGGAAGGACACAAGTTTATAATTGTCTCTGGCCTCACCTACAGTATGAAAGAAGGGTAAGAGTACAGTGTTAGTACTGTGTTTGGGCCTGAAACTGTGCTGGGTGTTGGTTAAAAGATTGTTTTGAGTAAGGTAGGAAAGCAGTTGAGAACGGATACACTTTTCAAGAATTTTGGAGAGGGGAGAAAGAATAGCAATGGTATGGAAGTTAGATGGTTCTGTTGAGTTACCTCCTTTATGTAGTGGGATAGTGAAGTATTCCTTCCAAATAGAGGGAGTAGTGGATTCTTGGATTGAGCGGTTGATTAGAATGGTGATAGGAAGGGCAATAGAGTTAGCAGAAGTTTAAGGAATTGGGGAGGTAGGTTATCAGGGGCAGGAGAACAAGGTTTGAGTTTACTGAGGAGAGTTTTAATATAACTAACAGAGACAGGTTTGAGCATGAAGGGGTCTGAGAGGTTAGTTGAGTCAGATTGGGAATGTAAAAAAGGCATGGGTCTGGTAATTGAAGTGACAGAACTGGAAGTGGAATTAGAGGTGGGGTTGGGGTTATTAGAGGTGTTAGGTACTAGTTTAGAAATGGTATCAATGAAGTAGTGATTTAAATGGATGACGGTATCTGAGGGAGATTGATTGGGAAAAGGGTTGGGAGTTGTGGGTGAGCCAGGGTTAAGAAGAGTTTTTATGGTTGACCAGAACTTCTGGTGGTTAGTAGTTTGCAGAGATTGGTCAGATAGGTAAAACTTTCTTTTGTCCTGGTTGACTCTTTGTTTTGTAAGGTTTCTAAGTTCCCGGTATGATTGTAGGAGGGCAGGAGATTTGCTTTTCTGATATTGTTTCCAAGTGGCATCTCTTTTATGCATAAGGTAGAAGGTTTCTTTGGATAGCAAGGGGGCATGTTTAGCTTTGACTTTTATTTTCCTGATGGGGGCAAGAGAGTTGAGTATGTTTAGGAATGTCTGGTTGAAGTAGCTAACTGCATCATTTAAAGGGAGAGAGTATAGACAGGACAAGTTAATATTTGGGAGAACTTTGTTGAAGGAAGTGGCATTGAATTTTCTTTGGTTGCGGATGTATTTTAAGAGGTGAGCACTAGTGAGGTTGGGTGAGTACCTAGTAATGTGGCTAGGTAGGTGGTCACTGATGGAGTCAGATATTGTACCTGGCTGGTGGTACAAATTAGGAGAATTTATGAGAATCCAGTCTAGGATAGAATTGGAGTGGTTTTTGCCAAGGTGGGTAGGGGAGGAGACAAGCTGAGTAAAACCATGTAGGTTAAGAGTATGAGATGGTGTAGTAGAGTTAACTGAATTCTAGTCTATATTTACATCCCCAAGTATGATAGTTTCAAAGGGGATGTGAAGAAAACACCAAGATAAGATGTCTTCAAGGATGGTGATATTATTCCCTGGTGGGATATAGATTGAGGCTATGGCCATTTTTTGGTAGTTGTTGAGATGACAGGTTACTATGAGTAGCTCTGCAGGGTGGAAGGTGGGAGTGGTAATTGTAAGTGGTAAGATATTGAAAGAGTCAGAAAAAAGAATGGAGACACCACCTCCCTTTTTGCTAGGTCTATCCAGTCTGTAGATATTGAAACCAGGGGGGCAGATCTCTGAGTTGAGGATGTGGGGTTTTAGCCAAGTTTCAGAGAGAGTTAAGATGTGGGGTTATAGTGTTGTATGAGTGCATGGAGTTCAGGCACTTTGTTGCAGATGCTCTGGATGTTAAGGGAGAAGAATTTTAGTCTTTTGGTTCTGTGTGTAGAAGTGAGAGTGGATGGGGAGGTACTAGTGAGAATGGGATTGCTAGAGGTTTGGGGGGAAGAAGTAGTAGTGATAGTAGATGGAGTGGAGGAGTTGGAAGATAAGAGTTGGTTATTAGGACCAGGGTTGGGGTGTATATCGCCTGAAAGGAGGAGTGTTGTCAGGATAGAGAGTAAAGAGTTAGGTTGAGGGAGAGGATATAGAAATATGGATTTTAGGTTTGGGATTTGTTTTGATGAGGGGAATAATTTAGTTTTAAAGAAAAAATAGTGTGGTAGAGTGCAGTGAGTGTGGGCATAAAGGAATGTGGTAGGACCTGGATAGATTTTGGGAGGGATGTAAGTTCCGAGTGGAGGGTAAGGGGAGAATTGCAGGGGGATGTGATAAGATGTGACGCATGTCAGTGTAAATAGCATAGGAGAGAGGAAAACAAGCAGCAACATCTTTAGTGTTAGGTGTAGGCAATGGTTACAACAATGCTGTATGTAAAGAAGTTTGAAATGTGACAGGTAATATCTTGAAAAATCAAAGAGATAATAAAATATACCACAAAATATATATTTTTTATAAACAAAATATACTTGAAAATTTAGCAAACACAAAAGGTCCCAGCAGTAAAACTACAAATGAAGTTTGTCTTAATCGTAATACAAAGCAGTCTCCTTAATTAGCAGACTGCATTCATCTGACCACCAAAAGACAAACTGCAACATATGAGTAAATGCAGACAGATTAATAGAATGCAGATAATCTGCTAAACTGGATATAGCAGTGTGTAGAGGGCTACCTTTTCTTACAGTTTGTCATAACATGTGAGTACGCTCCCTCCAAATCTGAGAGTCTTAAACAGCAGAACTGATGCCTCTGACTCCAAAAATGGCAAGGATACCATATGAGGATGGAGGCAATAAGAGAAAAAACGCTGACAGGATGCATCCGAGTTATCACCCTTATAAATTACATTTAGAATATACATCTTGTACAGCACTGGACTGCACACTGCTGTAGCCATTCCAATGGCTTAGAGGGTCCATCCATTGTAAACAGTCACAAAAAAAATAGTCACCACACATAGACTGACAGCAGTACGCAGAAGTATGGATTCTCAAAAAGGACAGTGGATCCAAGTTTGACTATAATAAGCTTTATAGCCACCGATATCTATAGCCTCAACTCCTCATCTTGTTGCTAGGACATGTTCCAGGTACCACAGCACACACCAAGAGCCAAAAAAGAAGCCCTTGGCCACAGCGAGTCAAACACACCCCGAGAATCCAAATGCCTTAAAGATACAGCCCAGCCACATCCAAGGCAGGCCAAGCTAAAAGTGCTTCCACCATGGTCGACAGAAGACTAAAATTCAGACATCACATTAACCAGTAAGGTCTGCATGGCTAATGGTTCCTCAGCAGCAGCTAAATCATCCGAACACACACACCAGCTAGTACCTCCTGCAAGGCTAACTGTTCCTCAGTCCGCAGCGATGGTTGGTCTTCACCTCATCCAATATTTCCCGTTTTAAAATAACTACACTTTGTGAAATAAGTCTCTGTAACACAAGAACACTTTTAAATCACTGTACTTTGTGAAACCACTCATCAGTGTAAGAAACATTTCGAAATTACTGCACTTTGTGAATGAACTGTACACAGCACAAGAGACTTCTTGAAATGACTGTACTTTGCAAAATAACTCTGTACTTTACACATAGTAAACTCTTCTAAATAATTGTACTGTAATAAAGCATGCACTGCAAACACCTTGCACACTCTGAGATATTGCAAACAACTCTAGTTATACTTTGAACAGTTTAGTCAATACAAAATAGTAGCTCGTATCAAAAAAGGCAGTTGTTTACTGAAAAAAATTCAGTCGCTTTGCTTTTCATGCTCATTTTCCCTTTTTATTGTACTTGTTATGCTCATTTTAGTTCTATCATGCTTATTATACTTTTCTGGTGCTCGTTTTACTATTAACATGCTGGTTATGCAAATTAGAAGCAATTCTGAATGCTCTCAAGTATTTCGAATAATTTTATCAAAAGTCATGGTTTTGAACATTTTGTTTAATCAATAATGTGTTTTGTGCTTTTGTTTGATTAAAAATATGTTTTGTGCTTTTCATTTGATTAATAATCCATTTTGTGCTTTGTGAATGCTTTGTATCATTTTCTTTATGAAATAAATAATTTATGCGTGTTTTAACTACCTGAAATTCTTTCTGGCCTTTTTCAATCATTTGAGCAGGTTGGGATGAGTCGTTCCTCTACTAACTTCCATTTCTAACTGTGCACCTCATGGCTCGACTTCTGACTTCTGGTTCCAACACCATGTTGTTCAGGCTTGCTACTTCTAGCACCATGTGGTTTGGTGATCCTGCTTCTGACACCATGTCGCTCATCTGATCAGGATAAAACAGACAGTTGTGGGTTCAGTTCAAGCAGCGTTATTACATATAACACATCAGGATTTAGGCATAGTAACATAAACTTAAATAAACTTATAAACAGACTGACTAGTGCACTCATACATGTTAACATCCTGGCTGTTCATTCAAAATGGCACTGCTGCCTGTATGTGCTCTCTATTTATATGCATGTGCCCTATCTTTGAAATGCTTCTTAAAGTCACAATGCACTCTCTGTTCTACAATGAGTACCATTGTCTGTAACTAATTATGCTGGTATACCACACCTAGTGACCATAGACTTAAATCTTATTGTAGCTGGTATATGAATTATAGTTAACAACAACAGGATAGTTCTTCTCTTCAAACTGACATTGCTCAGTGGTTATCTTTTGCCAAGGACCCTGTGGCAAAAAGTTGGCATCAGAGGTTCATGCCTCTTTGAGGCTTTATGCATAACATAGAACTGGCACTTTGACAATAAGGTGAGAATGTTTCAGTTAATACTTGACTACCTTAGGAACATTTTGGCTCTTTCTCTGTATCTGGTGAAACCTTGATAACACTCATGTATTTGACGCAGCACTTTTGCTCATTAATACAGAATTACCACAATTCTGTCTTAGTATAACAAAAGCCATCATGTTCTATTAACTGAATTCTGACTATAAAGTACATGTGCATAAGCTATTTGGTTTGAGTCCAACAATTTGGCCATCCATGACACACATACGGAATAACATCTTACAATTCAAGCTCAGTATGCGTAACTCATTTTAAGCTTTTCTAATCTTTAGTTGTTACAGACTTTGTTATCATGATGCTTTGTATATAGGTGGTAACATCTTCTGTTTCAGATAATGATTGGTTACATACAGAATTTCCAGGCAGCCTATTAGCAATAATGAGTTGTTTGCCAGCTACATGTATTGTTTTAGCACTTATATGCATTGCCAACTCCTTGTTGGGAATTTGTAAAGACTGTACTAATTATTACATGGAATAGTGATCTATGATCTACAGAATGTTTAACATAACCACAGACTTGAAAGATATTCCTTTTTCAGTTTGAGAATATCTCAGTTCTGTGTCTATCAGCATTCTGGAGCAATGGGCTATAGATCATAATAACTGGTCATCCCACTGGAGTATCCTGTACCTATGCCACAGCTACTAGCATCTCCACTCACAATTGTCTGTTTAGTGATATCACAGTATGCCAGTACTGAGGCTATTGTAAGCATATCTATTTATTTATTTATTTATTTAGTGGAATGTTAGAGCTTTGAGCATGGCCCCAAGACCATGGCATATTTTCCTTTAATAACTGTGTTAAGGATTGAATGATAAATTTATAGATTTATGCTAGGTTTTTTGATCCACTGGAACATTTGTAGCATAGCCAATGATTCCACCAGTTTAACAAGACATAAATTAATAACAGATCTTGACTTAGTTTTGGCCCCTTTCCAAAAGGGCTTGAGGACCAGAGCAGGGGATGGTGTATTTATGACCGCACATCCAGTTATCCAGGTTACATAAAAAAGGGTCCTTACTCTACTCTGCTATTGTGGATGAATAAGAGGTTACATAGAATTGATCTTTTGAGGTTCTGTAAGCAAGACAAAATAGAAAACGGAAATCCAAATCTAAACCAACTATACTGGAAGTAGTGAATATGATAACAGAGGTAAAACAACTAGAATTGAGATATTTAGAAAAGGGTAGGAGCAAACTACATAGGAAAAAGTGGAAATTGTGGGAACAATACATACAAGGGAGTAATAAGGTCTAAAAGGCATCAAGACTTAAATGAGCTATGTAATGTTTGAGTGAGAAGGATTGTGTAGATTAAAAGTGATACATAATGTTTGCAACTGGGACTGTGTCAGTATGGTTTGTGTTGTAAAATGCTTGTGACTAGGAATGTGTTGGTGTGGTTTGTTTTCATTTATATAAATGGATGATTACCTGTGATTGCCTATGTAATAAGTGATGGTTTAATAAAGATGTTTCTTGTTTAAAAAAAGGCAGGAATTGAATAATTTATGTAATATTGCTTAGGTTATATGATATATAGCAATATATGTAAAGTATAATGTTTGTTATGTTAATATAGTTTGATTACTTTTATATGAATGTAAATTTGTCTATGTCACAAGTGATAATTCAGCAAAAGTGTTTGAAAAAAATCTCCTCTTAATAGTCAGTAGAAAGCAGAAAAGTGGGTAACTGAAGGAGCACATACTCTATTTTTGGCAAGGAAGTGCTGAGATCTTTCAAGATGAGCTATATGCCTAACAAAGTACATACCAAAGGGGATGTTTTATTCTATTATTGGTCTGATATGGGAGTAGAGGGGGACAATGACTTCCTTGGATCTAGAAGATATGCCCTTGAAGATTAATTTGAGTATATAAAAGGATATCCTACCAACAGTGGTCACATGGTGGACAAAGTATACCTCAGTTACTACTCCCTACTCCCAATCCTCCATCTCACTTATTCACACCACTTAACAGCACCAACACATTTATATCTCTACTAATCCTACTTAATTAATAACCCCTCTCCCTCTTAACACCCGTATACTCACACACTCCTACACCTCATAGCACTGTCTAATTCCATATCCTCTTAACATTAACAAATTAAATATCCTCACCACTCATTTCACAAACTACATTATACTACAGTATGTTCCTGATTTATATCACCTCTCTTGCTGTACTAGCATCAGTTGCCCACCTTACATCTTATCATGTCACCCTTATTGGAACTTTTCCCTACCATGCTACAGCCTCCTGTTATCCTCATATTCACAGCTGAATATGTTTCTCATCTCCCCATGCCTCATCAATCCATCTCCCACCCTGTACACACACTTCATTCTAAAACTTCACAATCAACCCCCCAAAAATTTTCCCAGAGTTATGACAAGTATTTGACAAAAATCATAAAAAATATAATATCTATTGTATCCAAGCTATCTCTCAGCGGAAACATTCACCCCATCCCTGGACCAATCCACACAATATACCAATCACTCCCACACCACATTACACATACCTAGGAAATCAGATGACCCACTCCTACTAAATATAAATATTAGAAGCATTACAAATAAAATCCATGACCTGCATGCCAATCTGTCACTTTACTCAGCAGATATAGTAACTCCAACTGAAACGTGGCTAAAACCAGGCATTAGTAGAAATTAAATACTGACTCTACGGTACAGCGTACAAAAGGACAGACTTGAAAAACGGGGAGGTGGTAAAGCAATCTTATATAAAAATCACCTTAAAGTTGAGACTGTAGCCATAATCATCCCCACCTTTGTCAACGCTAAAGTAATTCTAACCAAATTAAAAATTAACTTAAAAAAAACTGGTTAACATAATTGGATGCTACATCCCAGCAGGGAACAATCATCATGGGAGACTTTTAACATTGACTGGCTCACTGCAATTCTATAAATCCCACTAGTTATGTCATACCCCATGGATTTACACAACTCATCCAATCTCTTACAAGAATAGACAAAATGTCCAAAAGGCAGCCAATACTTGACTGGATTTTGATAAATAGACCAGAGTATACCTCACACTCCTGCTGCCTCCCAGACAGCCTGTGTGACCATCTGCCAACATTTCTACTAAGACATCAGTCTCATCATACAAAACAGACTAGCTACTGTCTAATTAGAGACAAAAAAAACTTTAACCCCAGCAACTTCATATCTACCGTAAAAAGCTGCAACTGAACCCCACTCAAACAACTCAACTTAGATGAAGCTGTCAAATAGTTCAGCTCTACCTTTTTAGATATCCTGAACAAACATGCCCCTTCTAGAACAGTCAGAACCAAAGCTATTATTGCTCCCTGGCTTAATAAAGATACCCAGTCACTTCTTAAAACCAGATACAAAGCCTGGAACAATGGATTAAAAATAGATCCCAAATTTCAAAACAAAACTACCTAGACCCCAGAAACAAAGCAAAGAAAGCAGTTAAACTAGACAAAATTAACTACTACCACAAAATACAAATAAAGCACTAAAAGAATCCTTAAAAGTTCTGGGCAGCCATTAAAAACATACAACTACCAGGTAAATCTAGTACACCCTCCCCAGCTACTTCAAACACCACAGAAAACATAACAACTCAATTTAATAAATACTTCACTGAGTCCATTCTAGCCTTATCAACCCCCCAGCCCCCCACTGTACCACCCAATTCTCACATTAACAACAACATATTTTCCTTTCAGCCCATTTCCATAAATACAATTAAAAAATGCTTAATAAACTAAAACCTACAACACTGGCTGCAGACAAATTACCTGTCTACTTTCTGCAAATCGCTGCTGATGCAATTGCCTACCCAGTAGCTATACTTATTAACAGAGCTATATCTGAAAATCACATCCCTGCAGCTTGGAAAACTGTCCACATTTATTCTACTACACAAAGGGTGTGCCTCCAGTGAACTGACCAACTACTGCGCTATTGCTATTCTTTCCCCTCTATCTAAAATACTAGAGAGATGTATTCATTCTCAAATAATAGACCTCTTACATACTCATAATCTCCTGTCCAACACTCAACACGACTTCCGCCCCTTACACAGCACTACCACAGCTCTTCGCAGCACCCACAATGTTCCCAGTAGTGACTCCTTCTGCAATTCGTATGGAGTTACATGAATTGGTAACATGTCTAAATATGATTGTAGACTCTTTTCTATAAGACCCATTGCTCCTACTACTGTTGGAATTATCTGGGCATCTTTTTTCCACATTGCTCTCACTTCTGCTTGCAAATCCTGATATTTTATAACTTTGTGTCTCTCTGTATGCAGGACACTGTAGTCACTGGGTGTGGCAATTTCAATGATCAAAACTATTTTGTCTTCTTTTCTTGGACCACTATATCCGGTTTTCTAGCAAGTATCTTTTGAACTGTTGGTAATGGATGATCCCATGTGATGTAGACTTCATGTTCTTACATAGTAAACTCATTAATATTTTTTCAGACCTAAATCTCAGCAAATCCACCATTGCATGGTTCCAAAGCTATTTGGACAGCCAGCACCAAGTAGTAAAATGGCAGCAGGACCTTCCCCCTCTTCTTCCAGTCACTCTAGAAGTTCCCCAAGGTTCCATCCTGGGACCCCTACTGTTATCTCTGTTTGCAAACAATCTCCATTCTTCTGCCCCACACGCTTCTGTAATACAATATGCGGATGACACTCCTTAAAAGAACTACACACACTAACTCAAGAATCCTTTCTTTCTGTCGAAGCATGGCTTACCAAATCCCAACTAATTCTAAATCCAAACAAAACTAAACTTCTGCTTTTCTTGCTCATAACCCCTCACTCAACGTCTTCTCCAGCAACAAACCACTATCTCTGCTGTAACTCGCACCAACCTATTAGGTGTAAAGATTGACAATAATAGGAAATTTGATATTTACATCTCCCAGACCATAAAGAAAGTACACAAAAAACTGGGTGTTCTATACAGAAATAAGCAGTTTCGTACTAAAAACACCAAGTCCACCATTGCATGCACACATCTCCTTTCAACACTCTTTAATGCCTCTTCAATTCTCATTAACCTTAGAAAGACAAAATTAGCCAAACTTGACTCCCGCTCCAACAAAATAGCTAGCTTTCCCACTGACTCTCTTTATAGGTCACACCACTGTACAGCTCTAAAACAACTTAAATGTCTGGAACTCCCTCACCTTCTTCTATACAATCAACTTACCTTACCCCATAAAATCATACATCAGCCTGACAAAACTCCTGCACCTACACCCTTACTCCAGCAATAGAACTCTCCACTCCAGCAATAAATTAATTCTTATAGGTTCATAGGTGTTTACTAGGCTAATGACCACAAGGGTCTTTTTAAGCCTAGCCATTCATCCCAAATCTCTGAGAAGTTCTGATACCCTTGATAAGTGTAAGCATGGGCCTGGGAGATGAGCCATTTACAGGTTACCTGTTTGCATCAGAGACATAGGTGTCAAACAAGGGATGAATTTCTGGTTTCCCATCCAGTTGTCCAAATTGCACTTGAATTGGATTAGGGAGAAACTCTGCTTAACATGGATGGGGAGCCTATACCATAGATTGGGTAATCTCTGGGATACATACCTATCTTTCCAACAGGTCCTATTTATATCACAGGCAAGGTTTAAGTCTTTAAAATGGGTAATTCTGGTACTATTTGTTTTGTGGATATGCAGGAGGTCCATCAGAGTGGGGTCTGACAACGCCCTGTATACCAGGGATAGACCTCCGCTCAAAAGCTTGTAGGAGACAGAATACAGGGATAGGGCCTTGAGGGAGGTCTTGAGGTAACTAAAGCCAAAAACACAGCCGGTGATTCCATCTTCTCCAACTTCATACCAGAAATATGGAATACACTGCCCACCCATATATCATCCAATTCCTCCTTAGTACAGTATAAAAAAACCCTAAAAACTTATTTAACACATGGCTATGTTCCTGTACCAATGCTGGTTAGTTCCTAACCACAAGTCTTATCCCTGTTTTCACCTCTAATAATTCTACTACTAAGTTACAAGTATCTCTAACTATAACTCTAAAGATTTAGTTTAACCTCATCCTTACAGGCAACCACACTTTCAAAATTTACTCTCAATCACATGTATTCTGCTGAGTTATCTGTCTGTATATCTATATATATATATATATATATATATATATATATATATATATATATATATATATATATATATACACAATGTTACTTTAAACTGAGTATTATTGTGTATCATCTTTATGTACGTTAAACTGCATGTACCTGGTGTTTTCGATACAGTAGAGAGTTGATTATCTGAATGTCAATTATCCAAAACGTCAATTATCTGAACGCAACTTTCCACAGTTTTCAGGTAGGAAACTTTATAAAATCTGAATATGTAAATGTTAAACGTATTCGCTTGTGAGTTCATAGGTTCATAGGTTGGTACTTGGCTATCAGCCCTAGGGCCTATACAAGCCTAGCCATAACAGTTTTTTGAGTTTGTACTACAATAATATACTATACCATTTTGTACTTACAGTTTATTTGTTTTATTTTTCTTGTTTAATGTTAATCAAAAACAGTTTTAGAGTTTTATATCTGGTTCAATTATATGCTTTATTATGCAAACAGCTACGTTACCCGAACTACCCTAGGTCTGAATTAGTTTGGATAATCACCTCTCTACTGTATACTTTTTAAGTTGATAATATGCATTTATCTGTATTTAACTTTATTAAGTTCTGTTAAGTGGAGCTTATCTCCCCAAGCCTTTGCTAAAAAAGGAAATGTGTCCTGTCGGACTTTCTCGGTAAACAAGTGTAAAATAAATAATAAATAAATAATTGTCAATGAAGGTGTCCAAGTCCTTAATGATCAAGTTGATTTTTAGGGTGGTGTCACCTTTGTCATAAAAAAAGGAGTGTCCAGGTTTTCCAAAGGACACAATCCTGCATTTTTTTGGTATTTAGTTTGAGGCCATAGTTCAAGCACCACTTGTTAGCATGAGTTAAACCCTTCTGAAGAATATGTACATCATCTTGGAAATTTGTGACAGCTCTGCATTTGCAGTCATCAGCAACTTCATCAACCACAGACCTTTTGTGTTTGCTTTAACACCAAAGAGGTAAGCACCAAAGAGGAGTAATCCCTGGACGAGTCCTGAAGGACACCACTGGTAACTACTCTTTTCATTCAGAGTGTGTCTGCAACACTAACAGACTGGTTTCTATTAGTGAGACAGTTGCTATCCAGAATATAATAGTGGGGTTAACACTGAATTAGCTTAGTTTTTCAATGATAAGCATGTGTGGAATGGTACTGAAGGCTTTGGCCAAATCCAGATATGCCATGTGAAACAATTTACATGGGTCTAATGACTTACTGGCTTGTTTAAAAAGTCCACCAGTTTTATGAGGCAGCATCTTCTTTAACAAATACAAATTGGATAGGGTCCAGGGTTTGAATTCTGCCTATGTCCTTATTTATGAGGTCCATAATGATGATGTGCTTCATTGCTTTACAGATAAGTCTGGTGAGGCTAATAGGGGCCATGGTTGCCTGTATTAGACATTTGTCCCCCCTTATGGAGTGTTATGACTATAGCAGTTCTCAACTCTTGTGGCTTAAATCCAGTGCTAATGCCGAGAATGAAGAGCTGTAAATAAGTATTCAGCCAGGCAGTGTTGGAAACTGACAAGAAGACAACCTGATACATTGCAAGAGCCCTTGGACCTAGTGTTTGTAGTCTTGGAAAAAGTGCTTAAGAATTTCTTATAGGTGATTTCATGGGTGTGGCATAGGCATGCTAAGATAACATGAGTAATTTGGGGAGATAAGGGATAAAGTTTGAGCTGAATTTGTCCATTGATATTTTGGCAATATCCTCAATGGTTGAGTATGTGATATTATTTTGTATTAACTCTGAACATTACCTGTTATTATTTCTTAGGTTCCTGTTACAGCTGAAGAAGGCTTATGATTATCCTTAGCATGAGTTGTGATTTGCAATTCATACTTACTCTTGGAGGATTTAATTTTTTTTCTAATTCATTGCTGATTATCTTGATTTCTTCAACAGTTGAAGAGGTGTTAAGTTGCTCATAGGGGCTAGGAGTTTCTTTCTTTTATTGTATGGTTTGTTGATACTGGGGTTCTACCGAATGAGTTTGTTCTTAAACTTGGCACTATATTTATGTCTTATGGGGACCGAGGCTGCAATGCTAGCTTGGAGGTGGATGCAGAATTTCTCTGTGAAATTTACAACAAATGAAGCAGGATCATCTAATGAGGAGGGAGTTGGAATTTTATCAGCTCATCAGTTAGCTGAAGTACATTTGCCTTGGCATAGTCTCTAAAGCTGGAGAGATTTTGAAGTAACAGAGGTCTCACAGCTAGAGTAAATGTTATTGCACAGTGGTCAGATTTGACCAGTAAATTGGTAACTGTGAGCTCTGGGAATAGAGGGTTAAATTTGTGAGTACCATGTCTAATACTTTTGAGACCCTCATTGGGATTAGGACAAGAAGTTGGCATTAATGAACTCCACAAATCTTTGTGTATGCTTGTTTGTGGTGGTGTAAGTTCACTAATTAATGAAGGGATAGTTGCAGTCATCCAAGAGGATAGTGAATGGTTCAGTGGTGAAGGATGCCAGTTTGTTAAAATATGTCTCATGGTCTGCTGTGTCATAAATGGGGCACTGTTGTTGGCTACTATGTGGTACTGCATTTTGTTTATCATAAGAAGTATATGAAGGAGTTCTAGATCATTGTCCTGCATTATGAGTCTGGAGGTGAAATGGTCTCTTACTTAGGAATGCAGCTATGCCCCTACCAGCTATAATACCCAGATTAGCAGTGAATCTGAAGCAGTTGTAAACATTAAAACCCTGCACTGCAGGGTTGCTTTCACTGTTCTCAAATAATGCTTCATTAACTATGTATATATCAATATTACCAGGAATGCTTATGAGGGTGCAACGTTTTGCTTAAGCGTCTAGTATTCAGCAATGTTACTTTTATGCGGTTTTGATTGTGGTTAGCTACATGGGTAATTTGATGAGTCCGACCTTGCCTTAAAAGGGCACAATGGGAGAAGAAAAGGTTTAGCCAATATCCAGAACCTGTGAAGCAAGAGATGCAGACCATACCTTGCAAGACAACCAGAGTTCTCAACCTGCTCTTCCCAGGCTGATATATACTGGATACCCCTAGAATGACAATGGTAATTAAGTCAATAATTAAAGTCCATTATCTTTTGCTTGTATTTTATCATCATAATAGCATAATGCTCAATACTAGCTTCACCACATTTCCAGGTGCATATTCTGAGAACTCTATCATACCCCTCTTCTTATGAGCCATGGAGGTGCATCTCAAGTGATTCATTCTCATGCGCACAATGATGAATTCATATGCTTACCTGGTGTGAATGGGCTTGAGGCCTTTAGTGACGTTACATATACTGGTGCCCAAGCAGCAACTCTATACCTTATCCTGTTTTTGCTCAGCCTGGTGAGTGGAGCATGTGTGTGTCTAACTATGCAGTCACCTTTAAATAAGTCATTCCTAGATGAACCAGTTTTGTCTTGCTGCCTTAATGGGCTTCTACGTGTTAATTTTCTGACCTTTGTTAGTGTCTGTATTTCCTATAATGTCAGAATGAACTGTATGTTGGATACAGGCTGTTGATGCTGGGTTGCATAAAGGAGGTAAATTTCAGGTTTAGGCCTGTGAGGGTGCAATTTTATGCTTAGGCTTCTAGCATTCAACAATGTTACTTTTATGTGGTTTTGATTGTGGTTAGCTACATGGGTAATTTGATGAGACTAACCTTGCCTAAAAAGTGCACTATGGGACAAGAAAAAGTTTAGCGAATATCCAGAATTTAGTTTTCAGGGGAGGGTTTGATAAAGATTTTTTTTCATAGCATCATCCTGGGATAGCTTAGAGTTTGTAATCTGTAGCAGTTGCATAGTTGCAGGTAGGGATAAAACACTGTTAGGCTCATTGCATGCCGATGGCTGAGCGAGGGACACACCCAGTTGTGTTAAGTATATACATCATTCGCAGACAGAGGTCTTTGAGTTTAATAGAAGTTTCTTAACAGTGATCATGATGTGATTCATAGACTGTCTCAGGATTCCATGTGCTATAAGGATGCCATTGGTGGGGTTAGTATGTTGACTTCCCACAATAATCAGTGTTGCAAGATTTAAAATAAGTGAAAATCTAAAGAGGCACACATTACAGTTATGGAAGTTAATTGGACTAGTTTTATGTTCAGTGTAAGCCTGCACTCACTGCACAGTGCAACTAGAACTCAAGCTTTACATACCAGTGCAGCTAAGAGGAAGCTTGTAAAACTCAGCACAAGCAATTTAGACAACTGAAAATGAAGAATTAGCTTATCGGTGTTATAAGAAGGTATTCTTCCTGTAGTATAAGAAGAGATAGTTTTACCTGCCCTTGATACCCATTATGAAAATACCACAACCATGCCGATGTGATCAGCACAGCTCTGCACAGTAAATACATCAAAAGAACCAGTGAAAACTAATTCTGAAGCCCAAGTGCTTTAAATCATCTGAACCTGCAGTAATTTGTCTACCACCTAGATCAAATTCTCAAAAAAGTTCCTAATTCTAGGTAAATTGAAATATGACTTTTCAAAAGGTGATAGGAGGTTATATTCACAGCTTATAGAAACACTGTGTTAACTGTAGAAAACAGATTCCCTAGCTAAAATAATATATGAGAGTATAGGTTCATAGGTGTGTACTAGGCTAATGGTCTTGGAGCCTTTACAAACCTAGGCCCAAAAAATTGCCCAGGCACAGTGCCACCCAAAGTTAATTCACAGTGCCCCTATCCAGTAGGGCAACTGGAATGATCCCTGGAGTGAACTTTCTGTTACCCATCCACTCGTAAAGATTTCTCTTGAAGAGGGCCAGTGAGGTGCTCTGCTTGACATGAATGAGAAGCTTATGCCAGACTATGGGCAGTCTTTGGGAGATAAACCTGTCCCTCCAGCATGTTCTGTTAATTGTGGTAATGAGGTTGTGATCTCTGGAGCATGTGGCATGGGGGGATTTGGATTTCTTTAGGTGTAGCGTTTCATGTAGGGCTGGGTCGGACATGGCTTTGTAAGTCAATCAGAGATCACCTCTAAGAGACTGAGAACAGCTGAAGTTTCTTGAGTCTGTCCATGTAGGACATGTCTTTAATACCTGGGATCCTTTTTGTGAGATACTTTTGTGGCCTCTCCAACTGTTGTAGGTGTCTGGTCAGGTACATGGCAAACGGGGTGTTATATGCGATGATTGGTCTAATAAGGGATGAGTAGAGAGAGATGATGACCTCTTTCTTCATGGATGCAAAATCTTTGTTTATAAGATGTGCTACGTAAAAGTACTTTCTGACCACAGTGGCAATGTGGTGGTCGAAGGTGAAGTGGCTGTCAACCTGGGTGCCCAGATCTCTTACGGCCCCTTCAGCAGTAAGTGGACTCCCATCAACATGGTAATTTGTGGGATATGAGTTTTTTCCAGAGGGGATGATAATGCATTTTTTGGCATTAAGCTTCAGGCCATGGTTCCGGCACCAGTCATTGGTCTCAGGGAGGCCCTTTTGCAGGATGTCTGCATCACTTGGGGAGTTGATAATGACTCCTAGCTTGCAATGATCAGCAAACTTGATCAGCCAAAGTCCTTCTGTGTTGGTCTGGAGTTCTAAAAAGTTGATAACAAAAAGGAGAGGGCCCAGGACCGAGCCCTGTGGGACTCCACTCATGACTGGTCAACAGTCTAACTTGGAATCTGCAACTTTCACTCTGTGCTTCTTGTCTGTGAGTCAGTTTGTAACCCACATAGTGATGTAAGGATTGATGCCTAGTTTGGTGAGTTTATCAATGATACCTGAGTGGAGAATGGTATCAATGGCCTTGGCCAGGTCAAGGTAGGCAGTATGCACTGCCTTACCCACATTCACAGACTTGGTGACTGCCGCAAAGAAGTCAACCAGATTCAGCAGGCAGGATCTTTCCCTGACAAAGCCAAACTGTGTGGGGCAAGAGTTTGGAGATTGCCTGTATCTTTGTTAAGCAGGTCCATGATGATATGCTCAATAGCTTTGCATACCACACTTATCAGGCTAATGGGGCGATAGTTCCCAGGGTCTGTAGTTGCTCCTCCTTTATGGAGCGGGATGACTGTAGCAGTGCACCATTCATTAGGGACATAGCCTAAGGTGAGGCTGTGACTGAACAGGGCAAACAGATGTGGTGCCAGTTCATTTTGTAGCTCATGTAGGATGCAGCCAGAGATATTATCAGGTCCCATGGACTCTGTATTCTTCGCTTTGTACAATGCAGCTTTTACCTCTGCCACAGAAATTGTGGGTACCAGGCTTTCTTCTGGTATTGTGATAGGGCCCTTGGGGGAGGAGTGGTAAAGTTAGCACTGAATCTGTCGGTCAGTATGTTGGCTAAATCTGTTGGCTCAGTATAGGAAGTGCCATTGTGCAATGACTCAGAGCCAATCTGGGTACTGCCTTTGAGGTTTTTGGTATAGCTAAAGAAGGGTCTGTGGTTGTTTTAGGTGTCAGCCGCAATTCTGCCTTCATAGCTGGCTTTAGAGGATAAGGGATCTCAGCTTTGTGTTGAGACTGATAAGGGAAGTTTTCAAGTCTTGTGACTTCATTTTTTTCTGCAATCAGCTCATTCTGGGTATCAGTAGTGATTACTTACACTGCTGCATTGACTTTAATACTTTACAGAACATCACAGTAAAATAAAAGTAAAAGTTATTTGTGTATTGATCTATCTTCTATACAACATAACAACTGTACAGGAAAAGAGGCTTAAATTAAACAAGGACTTAAAAAAAGAATGTTTTAGCCACAAGCAAGCCTTAAATGCTGTAATATAGCTTACCTCTACATAGAACACTGTCACTGCACAGGGAAGGATAACAGGAAAAGAAAAGCAATGTTCCAGTTTCATCTAATTATGCAAGTACAACTGCTACTCAGTGACTGCCAAAGTATCTTTTGTTGTTGCTGAAGAAAGGTGTTGTAAAAACTTGCCCAAATAGTTGATCATGCCTATAGCATGTCTTAGTTCAGTCACATAGGATGGCATTTGCAATTTATTGATTGCTTGGACTTTTTTTGCATCTGGTCTAATACCATTAGCATATATTGTATGTAATGCCCAAAATGTCTTTGATTGGCTGCAGCTCTAATTCTAAATTATGTGCACTCCTGTCTGGCCTGAACACTAGATTGTCATCCATAACAGCACCTTTCAGACCCTTAAGTAAATCAGTCATTTTATGTTGGAAAATCTCGGGTATTGTGGTTATGCCAAAGGGCAGTGTTTTCAAACAGAGTCTTCCCATAGGGTTAATGAAAGTTGTTAGCTTTTGGCTTTCTTTGTCTAATGAAATTTGTCAGAAACCACTAGAAGCATCTTATGTAGATGGTCTTTTGTATTTTCTGGCTTAGATGTTATGTCTTCTAATGTAGGTAATGTAAACATTTCATGCGCAACAGCATCATGCAGCTTTCTCAAATCAACAGATTCTCACTTGACCATTCTTTTTAATTACTGGGACCACTGGAGCACACCACTCAGTCAGCTCAGTAACACTTTCAGTAATGCCAAGGTTGTGCATTCTTTTTAGTTCTGCATATACTTTGCTTAGCAAAGGAAATGGCACCCTTCACAATGTGGTTAAAGAATATGGAACAGCATCTGGTTTTAGACTGAGTTTACTAATTCACAATTAAGTAATCCAATTTCACTAAACAAATCTACACTGGTTAACTTATTATTGCTATTAAGCTGGCTTGGAATGCTATCAATCTACTAGCAGATTATTTATGTTTTGACCATCTAGCACATAAACCCACAACTTAAACTTGTGCCCCTTCCACTTGGAAATGGCTAGACATTTGCCAGCCTGAGCTTTCAATCTCTAGCTCATGCAACTGGTAACACTTTGAGAAACTTCTATATGCAGCTCATGATATTACACTACATCAGCTCCTGTATCTGGTTTAAAACTCACAGCTGTTACACGTATCTGTATTTTTACTTGACAGTCAGCTTCTACATCTGACACAGTAGTAACTGAACTCAATAAAATACTTTTTTAAATATTATTTTTACTTTTATTAACATTTTCAGTAGTATTTAATTGTAGAATTTAATTTGCTTTATTTTACAAATTACAGCAATAGGCCCAGTATCTTACCCCTTCTGCTATGTACAGCACCCTGTTCTGACTCATGATGGAAACAATCACACTTCATGCATTTGTTTAACTTATACTCACTCTGCTTCTCAAGAATTCCCTTAGTCTGATTAGAGTTATGCTGTTTACTAACGTTTCATCATACACATCATTTGTCATGTTTAAGTTAGCATTCTGTCTTTTCACCAGTTCTGTCTCTCTGGACATTTGTATTGCTCTTTACAAAGTTAGATTAACTTTAAAGTTTAAATTGTGTAGCACTTTCACATCAGCCAGCCTAATCATTTTTTCTCTTATTTGCTAATCTTTAGTAGGATTAATGCCACAATTTTCTGCCACATACCTGCCCTTTGCTTGTTTAATATCTGTGAAAACACTGCCTCTCCTGAGTTATATATATTTTTTGGCACAAAATGTTCATTATGTTTACTAATTACTGATTCATGTGTAACACTCTGATCCTCTGTTAAATTGTTAATGCAAAAGCTCTGTATAGTATTGACCTCTCTACCCATGGCATACAAAAGCATGTTCATCTGGATTTCTTCTGATTCTTTATCTGGCTTCATTATAATTTCAAAATCATGCAAATCTGTGTTGCCAGACTGGCCAGCAAAATGATTCTGGGAAGTAAGTCAAATGGCTCTGGTGGGTCAAACTTCATCATGTCCCTGATATTTGAAAAGACTTGTTTTTAAAAGATATTTTAGAAGATAAAGAAACATTTTTGTTAATCTTCAGATTGATAATTCTAAGAGATGATGGAATTATTATGGCTACAGGTATGACATTTTTGTGTCTCCAAATGAACCTCTCTATTCAACCAGAAAGAATGATATGGCTAACAATCACATACTGAATATTTGGAAAGAGCTCTCTGAAATGTTTCTCAAACTTTAAATCCAACAGATTATAGGTTCATAGGTAACTACTTAACTACTATCCAACCAGTCTGCAGACCATTTCAAAACTAGTCTAAAAACCTTATTCAAAATTAACTCTAGCCTCAAGTTGGGCAAGTCAAGATAGAGAGAGAGAGAATTTGTGGCTGCCTATCCAGTTACCTACATTTACCTTAAAGGTGGCAAGGGTGCTATTCTGCCTGACATGTAATGAAGATTTATTCCAGAGATGAGAGATACATGGGAATATGAATATATCACATCAACATGTCTTATTTATCTGCTGATGAGGGTTTAGTTCCTTTAACTGAGAATTTGATGCACCATCAGTTCTGCAAAGGAATACGAGGTCTAAATAGGGTTGGATCTTTCATGGCACCAAAGGCTAAACATAGATTTCAAAGGAGGAGTCTGTAAGAGACTAAGTATAGAGAAAGGCCTGCCAGTCTCTCCTGATAATTAAAATTTTGAGGTCACTGATCTTTTTAATTATGAATTTCAACAGTGTCTGATTGGAGAAGTGCATCATCTACGTAGTATATGAAACTGTTTTGTTTACCAAAATGAACTATGCTACATTTTTTACATTTAATTTGAGACCATTGTCCTTGCACCAGTTGGTAACATGGTGTTAGCTACATTGAAATGATTGTGAGTCAGTTAAAGATTGAGCAACACCCAATTTACAGTCATCTGCAAAGTTAGTTAACCATAGGCCAGAAGTGCAAGCCTGAAGGTCTGAAAAATATATGCCAAACAGAAGAGGGTCCAAAACTGATCCCTGTGGTACACCAGTGATAACTTCTTTGCTTTCAGAAGTGACACCTGCTTCTCTAATCACATAGGTTCTGTCAGGCAACCAGTTAGCTACCCATCACACAATATAAGGATTTATATTCAGATTTGCAAGTCTTTCAAAAATGTCTGCATGGAGTATAGTGCCTAAGGCCTTGACTGGTTCTAGATAAGCTGTATGTTGTGCATAGCCACTATCCACAGCTTTAGAACTTTTTCAAAGAAACTCATGAGGCTAAAGAGGCAAGACATTACTTTGATTAAGCCAAATTGATGAGGGTCCAGGATTAACAGATTTTCAATGTCCAGATTAATAAAGTCTATGATAATGCGGTCCCTTATTTTACATACGAGGCAAGTGAGACTAATGGGTCTATAGTTACCAGGGTCCTTGTTTGGGGCACCCTTGTGTAGTGGCATTACAATGGCTGGTTTCCAGGCTTTAGGAATACAACCAGTGGAGAGGCTTAAATTAGAGAAGTTGAGTAGGGGTTCAGATAGACCATTTTAAGTTCATACCCAGCACTGAGCTTCCTATTGGTTCCTTTAAGCTCTTTGCTGGTTTCCTTAAGTGTGTTCTTAAAGTGGGTAGAGTGAGACCTCTTATATGCATTAAGCAGTTTCTTTCTCTTGTTATATAATTTATTTATACAGGTATTCCAACACAGTGGTTTGCTTTAAAACTTCTCATTGTATTTATTGCTGATAGGGATAGCCTTATCAATGCTATTAATTAAGTGGGAACGGATGTCAGAGGCATAGGCAGCAACTTTAGCATTATGATCCTTCAGAGAAGGATTGCAGCAGAATTTATTTAAGTCATCAAGTAACTGAAGGAGGTTTACGTTTGAAAAGACACTAAACATAGAGCTATTTACTGGGGCAGTACCACCAATTTTAAAGAAAAAGTCACTAAATTATGGTCTGATTTAACAAGACATGCTGATACATATGGAGATGTACAAGAAGTGGTCATATTTGTAAGGACTACATCAATTATACTGGGACCCCTACTAGGATGGCTAACTATTTGTGAAAGAAAGATAGCATTTATAATGTCAAAGAAGCAATGAGCATGCCAACCACTGGCAGTGTAGGTCAGCCAGTTTATTGATGGATAGTTGAACTCCCCCAGAATGGTCTTGAGTTTAATGTGAATTTCAGTTAATGCATTAAGATAGCTATCGTGCTCAGAAGCTAGTTAAGAAGTGGTAATTAGTCTTTTTTAGAGTGATTTGGGCTTCTAGGAGTTCACATGTGGTGTCCCAAGGAATCTGTTGATAGTTGATAATATCCTTAACAAATACTGATTCTCCCCCCACAATTGCCAGTAGGTCTGAAGACATGATAGGCCTTATACACAGAAATAGAGGGAGTGCTTTCATTGCAACCATATTTCTGTAACTGCACATATATGAATGTTTTCAGTTGCAGCAAAGCTTCAGGTTTTGTCATGTTTTTGTTAAGACTCCTGGCATTAGTAGAGCCTCACTAATGTGTTCCAAATTAGTACTCGGCCTGAAAAAGGCACTATGTGGACAGCACAGACTTTAGTTAGAATGTGAATGTGAAAGTCTTGGTATGAGACGTGCAGGCCATCACTGGTAAATCAAGAAGACTTGTCAGCCATCTCATCCCAAGCTGACACATACCAGATCCCCTAGAATGACACCAACTATATTGCCAATTATTAAAGCCAATTATCTTGTCTTTGAATGTTGGCTTTATTCTGGGTCATGACAAAATACCTCTCAAGACCAATGTCTTTCCTGCCTCAGACACATGCGTAGCAAGCTCAGCCATATCCGTCTGCATGCCCCTCTGGGTAGAGTGTCTCAGATCATTCACCCCACACATTGACCATTATCAGATCATAATCATATTTGTCAGGATGGGGGGATATAAGAGTCCTTGTTACATCCAGGAACCTGGCTCCAGAAAAACAGCCAGTTGTCACTCTGTTCTTATTCAGCCTGGTGAGCATGGTGTCAGTATGTCTTACAACAGAGTTACCTATTACTAAGACATTACTATGGTATGATGCAGTCTCAGAGGGCCCTAGGAGTCGGCATCCTTGTGTCTCTTAGCGGTATCCATCTTAGGTGTGAGTGTAAAGGCTGAAGGTTGATGTATTGCTGTTTCTACTAATACCTGAGGTTTCTTAGTCTTTAGCCTGGGAGCCATAGACATTGCTATCATAACAACCTCAGCATTAGTTCGTTTAATGGAAGTGCTCTGTGATGTCTGTATATGTGTTATGTTTAGTGAATGTGTTCTGAGGTGAGAAGGTAGCCTCCATGTTAAGTAAATACTTACACGGCTGACATACTGAATCATTGTGAGGCAGCGATAAAGAGTTTTTGGTCAGCATGAGGCAGCTAGTGCATTGCCTCAAAATAGTTCAAAACATCTTCTCTCCTAAAATCTAATAAGAAAATATGAATTTTGCAAAGACAGCTTCCATGAAATTAAATGCAGAATTCAACAAAACCTCAAATAACATTTTTTTCTGACAGTAGCAAACCTTGCAGCTCCCCCACGGAGTGGATTATGCCTCCCTCTGTAGAGGTCTGTGCTTCCACATTGTTATCATTAGGTAATTCTGGACAACGTATCTCAAAACAAAGGAGAGTTACCATGAGAGTTAAGCAAATTCAGGTTACAAAGTTCATGTTTGGAACATTCATTCTTCGGAACCTTATCAGATTTCCAGTCTGATATTCACCTAGACCAGGTGTCTGCAACCTGTGGCTCTGGAGCCGCATGTGGCTCTTTCACCCTTTGGCAGTGGCTCCCTGTAGCTTTGAAAAATAATGGCCACTCTACCTCATAACACACACACACACACACACACACACACACACACACACACACACACACACACACACACACACACACACACACACACACACACTGAGAGTGATCAAAGATGGACTTTATTTTGCTCTTATAAACTTATAAACTTGCTAGAATAACATGATTTCTGTTGCCATTCATTCCACACACACAGAGCAATCAAGTGATCCCCTGGCAGCAGCAGCACCTCCTGAATGGTTTCTATAACTCTCAAAGTCTTACCACAAGAAATATGGACATAGTCATAAATAAAGGGGAACAAAGGAACAAAAATAGGGATGGACTTTAAATATTGCTTTAATAAACTTAGAAACTTACTAGAATAACATGGTTTCAGATAATATGCATTTTCCACACACACACACACACACACACACACACACACACACACACACACACACACACACACACACACACACACACACACACACACACACACACACACAGAGTGATTGAGCAATCCCAACATAGATTTTAAATATTGCTGTTATAAACTTAGTTCTTTTATATTTAGGATAATAACTATATACAAAACTTTATACGCTGTGTTATCTTCATTTTAGAGGTCAAATAGGTTTTGTGGCTCCCAATGAA
The DNA here is from genome assembly GCF_019279795.1 of Protopterus annectens. Classification (NCBI taxonomy): domain Eukaryota; kingdom Metazoa; phylum Chordata; order Ceratodontiformes; family Protopteridae; genus Protopterus; species Protopterus annectens. The sequence continues at coordinate 465,337,415 of NC_056736.1, forward strand.
TTGCATTTGGTGGGAGAGGGGCCAAAATGGCTCTTTTGATAGTGAAGGTTGCAGACCCCTGACCTAGACAAATCAGATAGTTGCAACAAGCTGGAGTAAAATATTCTTCCTAGTTTTATAATAAAGAAGAATTGTTCTCCAGTTGCCAACTTCTCAGCATGTTTGGCCAAGAGACTTTTGCTTGAGGTGGAAAGATGCATTACTAAGTTCTGGAAGTGTTGGTAAGACCCTATGTCAGCACCATTCCCAGTCTCTTAACTTTCATAGGAATACTCTAGTTTGGTCAAATTATGCATTTCTCTGTTAGTGTAATATTTAAAGTGGTTAGAAATCATCCAACAAACAAAGACATAAAGAGTCTAGCAAATTTAAACAGGAGTTACTTTTACAAATATCAGAGATGTCCAGGTTAGAAAACCCAGAACAGAGGAGAGTTATTATTTTTTTTCAGTGTGCACTGGAAAGCTTTTGAATGACAGTTTGGGATCACATTCTTTTCAACTCTAGTTAGATGTCATGTAGTAGGGACCTATCATGGCAATGTCTACTCGAGATGGCATAGGAACAAGAAGGTGATCCACTATTAAATCTTTTGAGGATGTATATTGAAATATAGATCAGCAGAGAGGTTTTTCAGGATCATGTCAAGCAAGCTTGTGATCATAGTTGATACTTGCTTGGATCTCTGAAGCCTGAGTCACAATTGCTGAAGCATAAGAGCTCAGGATCATCAGAATGGGTTCTGATGAAGTCTTTGATTTAGACGAAAGTGCTCACCCATTTTTTTTTTGTTATTAAAATGAATTTTAAATATTCAAACATTATGGTGCTTTTTACTGTGATTACATTACTAGCACATAACATTTATTTGTTGGAGATATAGCTAGCCACTTGGCAGGGTGAACATTGATTCTAGATGATTGTCCCTGTTTATGTGACACCCTGACCCCATGTGAAAAAATGGGGAAAAGGGGATATGAATGGATGGATGGATGATGGATGGATAGATGAGCAGATGGATAGATGGATGGAATGGTGTACAACATTTAATCTAAAACACCCAAGGTCAACTTCAAAAATATTGACCATAAAAGCTCAAAAGCACAGTACTCAACACCCTACAATGCTTGTACAGGGAAATAGCATTAGTGCATGCAAACTCTACATTTAAAAAACAGTCAAAAACATCATTTTTGAGGGGGGATTGCACCTCACACCCCCCCTGCTTATTATATATACTAACTCTGAGATCACATATACATGGGGTATGTGAGAATTTACCAACCACCAAATTTGTGCAATCTCACACACCTGTCGACCACAAGTGGTCGACTAAACAACTGTCGACCTAACATACAATTGACCATTTTACTAGCACCTATATAAACATATTTATACATAGGTATACAGTTATAATGGATATTATTAAAGAAATTATTTCATTACATGCATGTATATATTTATATGTATATGGGTACATTTCATTTGATCTAATACTCATTTCATCAAAAACAAAAAACACTGACATGATTGATCAAAAGCAAATTTCATTGCAAGCACAAATCACTGAATCACATTTGATGGGAAACTGTGTAAGGCTATAGAAAATCACTGATGGTGTGGTTTTGGATCACAAGAGTTACAAGGTACATTAGTGTTAATCGGTATTTGTACGTTACTGTTGTTATGCTATACCTCCAGCTCTAGAAAACTGACTTTGTGAACCAGCAGTAGCAGTGGCGGCTGGTGACTTCAAATTAAAGGGGGACTGCAGGAGACAGCTGAATGGGTGGAGCCAATGGGAAGGGGTGTGGCCAACTAGAAAGGGGTTGGGGCTATGCTCAAAATCACAGCAACTGGAACTTTAATTAAATATGCTGCCCTGGGTGCCAAACCATCATTACGAGAATCTAATCAAGACACAATGAAGTGTGGAAGAAAAAAATATTTCAATGCATTGGCTACATGACAGCTTACTTAATATCTAGATGGAAACAAAAAGGTTGTGAGGCATGAAAAAATAAATTACTTTTTATATACATTACTGGAATACCAGTCAAAATCAAGTATAAAAAAAAAAAACAAGCTTCGCCTTGCACTGCAGTTCTAATTATAATTTATATTCAGTTTTATAAAAGTACCAAGTAACATGCTGAAAGTAGCAATCTCTGTGATACCCCCACTTGTAAAAATGTTTCTTATCCAAAAAAAACCTGCTGCCTGACAGCAACTATCTACTTGTTTCATGGGGAAAACATGATCAAAGTAAAAAATGAACAGCAAACAAGAAACAAGCTCAAGATAAATTGCTTAAAGGATTATTGCACAGGTTATAGACCACACATTATATATTGGCATTCTGTTTAGTTTATGGGTAAAGCCTACAAAGATGACTGCAAATCTCCAACAAATGTAATGAGCTTCTGAAAATACTGTAATCCTGTCCTTTATTTCAAATACTGTCATATGCATTTCAATACCTAAGGCTTGTACATTATCTAGTTATATAGATATTCTCTGCATGGCAACAACAAAAAGGCTTTCGGTGTTGGTAATTATTTAACAATATGCTTATTAAAGGTTACTTGCATCTTACAATCTCAGACAAGCTTACCTGATGGTGATTAAAGCATTGCTACTTAAACACAGATCAACAGGGCACTGCAACTGCATGCATTTCCTGAATAATAAAAAGCATAAATCAACAGTATAAAACTATGACAGAAAACCAGAACATTCTGCAAAATCAAGGACAGATGAAAGGCCACTGTCGTACTTGTGTCCACCTTGGATGGGGGAATACTCTGCACACTTAGACTGCATAACTGCTCCTTGCCTTGTTTGGACACATCCAGACTCACTGCATGAGGGAGTGGGGTGCAGCAAGTATGCAACAATTTGAAATGTCTCTGGCTGGCAGTGATGTCTCTGACAATCATACCTCTCAACCTCAAAGCAAGAAATCTGGACAAAGCCATACACAGAAGTGGGACAAAGGACAAAAATAAGGACAATTTTTAAATATCGCTCTTATAAACTTAAAAAGATAATAGAATACTAGGTCTTGCATTAGTATGAATTTTTTGAAGGGTATGAGATCTGAAACTCAAATGTCTGTCATTATTTTCTAACATCAGTCTCTAATGATTTGCCACTAATTTGCCAGAAAACCACAATTTTATGAAAAACGGACCAAACGTGTGATGCAAAAATATAAAATTGCCACATAATACAGCTGGGAACCTGTCAAAGAAGGGATACTTTTTTAATATTAGTACTGTTAACTTGAGCAGCTGACAAGATAAGAGAATCTACATGCATTTCTGAAATAAATGTAATCTATAACTCTGATCATTACAGTTATTTATTATTGCAAGCCCTCCACGTATTCTTCCAGAATTGCCATTTTGTGGAAGGATTATTAGGGGGAAAGCAACATTTTGAACCAAAATTGGGGGCAGTTGAGAGGTTTGGATATTCCTAATTCTATAAAGCGATTTATTTGCATGTACCTCTCAACCTCTTACTGCAGGAAATCTGGACAAGGCCAAATATATTGGGAGGACATACAAACAGTCTAAAATTGCTCTTGTATAAACTTAAAACAGTTAATAGAATAACACGTCTTGCTTTAGCATGCATTTTTCTGAAGGTTGTGAAGTCTGAAACTCAATGTCTGTCATTATTTAGTGACTTCATTCCTGAATGATTTGCCAGAAAACCACACATTTTATGAGGAACAAACCAAAAATAAGAAGCAAAAATCTATTCAGTCTGCAAAAATCTGGACAGTTGAGAGGTATAGTTTAGCCGGGACTGTCTTTGAGTTTGCTGCCCTTCCCCCCTCACAAAATCATGATCAAATGGAGCCTTCCCCGTGCAGCCATTCCAATGTCTCACTCCTTGGTTATTTCACCCCATTTACCATAAACACTGTAATGTGCATACTGCTTTACTTCTGCGATGATTTGGATATCATTTGAAAGTTTTATTTTGCATTTTACAGCATAAACACTAATAAACATCTGGTAAACAAAGCAATACAGTCTCAGTGAAAATAGACTTAGCATTAAAACTTCTTTGCCCTTGAAACTCACATTCATTGAAACAGCATTGAAACCCACATTCAAAGAAAATACATTTTGCCAGTGGCAGATAATGATTAACTTTGGGCTGTTTTCAAATCATAGGCCCCTTGCACAAGAAGCATACATGTGCTCTTTGATAGACCTTCCTGATTGCATTAAATTATATTCCTTGTAAAATACAGTACAGTTGTTAGAAGGCGTTTTAAATTTGTTTTGAACATTTTTTCCAGTAAACAATGAAACAAAATGCATGCTCCAATAATGTCAAAACTGCCCAATTCAGAACATTTCCATCATAAAAGTCTACTCAAACTTCTACAGTCCACCAGTATCAGTAAATATGCACAATCTCTGAAGAAGTAAAAGTCATCTAAATAATTCCACATTAAAGAGATCTGTAACTACTGAAGAGGTTGCTGCTAGCAAACAACTTTATATTTCAATGTTTCATCTACAAATAAAGTGCCTGCTGTCCTTGAGGAATAAATTGCCTATATTACATTAAAAATGATAAGCTAGCAATACTGCAAAAGGGAATGGATGGCAAACTGATAACAGGTTCATACTTACTAGGTATCTTTGCCAAAAAGGACGGCAGCATCCACCCCCTTTACAACACAGTACAGTATCAACAATGCATCTCCATACTGTGGGAGTAGAACACACAGCCTTCTGCATCAAAAGCAAATACACTACTGGTTGTGCTATTAACAATGCAAGCAGACTCAGCAAACGCAGCATGAAACTTCTGCCCCAGCAACTCAGCTCCTTGTAAAATCTACTCGACACTCAACTCTATCTCTGAACTTTGCAGCACAAGAAATCTGGAAAATTTATTGGTGGGGACAAAAGCCCAAAACCAAGGGACACATTTTAAACATTGCTTGTATAATGTTGGAAAGTTGCTAGAATAAAATGTTGTGATGCCACCATACATTTCACTTCCAAAACCTGAACCCAGGACCCTGTGCAAAACAGTCAGAGCAACATACCACTATGCCAAATCAGCTGTTTTGTGAAAGAGAGGAAGAGTGAAACTTAAATGGATACCATTTAGTGAATTCAGTTCTCAACATAGCTGTCAACCTCTCAGCACAAAACACTTGAACAAAGCCAATAATGGGGGAATACGGCCCCCAAACATATTCAGTGAATTTAGTTCTCACCATAGCTTTCAACCCTAGCATAAAAAACCTGGACAAAGCCAATAATGGAGGAATACAGTCCCAAAAATAGGGACAAATTTCAAATATCCGTCTTATAAACTTAGAACATTGCTAGAATAAAAGGCTTTGTGTTACCATGTACTTTCTGAAGAATATGAAGTCTGAAATTCAAATGCCTGTCATTTTTAGTTATTTAACATTTAACCAGAAAAGTCTGACTTGCAGCAAAAGCCAGTTTTCAGCAGAGGCCCAGGGAAAACAGTCCAGGCACATGTCTTTGTAAGATGAGAGGACACCTAGATGAAACCCACACAAACACAGGGAGGATATACCAAGGGGAGAAAACGCTGAGAGGAGAAAGAAGCCACTTCTCAGATTTTAAGTATTTTCTTCTGCTTTTTTGTTAAGAATTACTGCTTTGCCGCCTACTTTCTGGCATTTTCCAGCTTGCTAAAGTTTATATCTGTATTAGAAACATTATTTAGAACACATCTAGAGCCTGTTTACTGCATTTCCTGTGTTGCACTTAATTTAAAATCGTTTTTTTCTCTTAAAACTGCATTTTGCCTGACTTTGGCCTAGCACTCAAGTGTGGGGTCATTTATTGCACTGTTGTGATTATTTTGCTACTTGTGTGTTATCTGCTACCTTTAAACTAAAACAAAAAAGAAAAAAAATCTTGCTTTTTTCCCACTTTCTGACATTTAAGAAAGTTCAGTTACAGATCTGCTGTTCTGAACTGTTTGTAAGTTTCTTGGAGGCCAGTGCTTGCTTGGACTAAAGGGAAGTATCTGTGTTCACCAGTGGCAGTGGTTAACACTGAACAGCCTGCCTGTCCCTGTAGGAGTGGTTACTGCCTAGAAGCTGTAGTTTTATTGGCCATTTTGGGTCAATTCTAAACTCCTTGATCTCTATCTCTTAAAACCCTGCTGCCTCGTGGTTTTGGCATCTTTCCAGGCTTGTTAGTTGTTGTTGAAGCACATACCAGGGGGAGAAAATGCTGAGAGGAGAAAGGAGCCACTTTTGAGATTTTAAGTATTTTCTTCTGCTTTTTTGTTAAGAATTACTGTTTTGCCGCCTACTTTTCGGCGTTTACCAGCTTGCTAAACTTTATATTTGTATTATAAACAATATTTAGAACACATCTAGAGCCTGTTTACTGCATTTCCTGTGTTGCACTTAATTTAAAATCATTTTTTCTCTTAAAACTGCATTTTACCTGACTTTGGCCTAGCACTCAAGTGTGGGTTCATTTATTGCACTGTTGTGATTATTTTTTCTACTTGTATATCTCTGCTACGTTTCAACTAAAACAAACAAAAAAAAAAATCTTGCTTTTTTCCCACTTTCTGAAATTTAAGAAAGTTCAGTTACAGATCTGCTATTCTGAACTGTTTGTAAGTTTCTTGGAGGCCAGTGCTTCCTTGGACTAAAGGGAAGTCTCTGTGTTCACCAGTGGCAGTGGTTAACACTGAACAGCCTGCCTGTCCCTGTAGGAGTCATTACTGCCTAGAAGCTGTAGTTTTATTGGCCATTTTGGGTCAATTCTAAACTCCTTGATCTCAGTCTCTTAAAACCCTGCTGCCTCATGGTTTTGGCATCTTTCCAGGCTTGTTAGTTGTTGCTGAAGCACCTACCAAGGGGAGAAAATGCTGAGAGGAGAAAGGAGCCACTTTTTAGATTTTAAGTATTTTCTTCTGTTTTTTGTTAAGAATTACTGCTTTGCCGCCTACTTTTCGGCATTTTCCAGCTTTCTAAAGTTTATATCTGTATTAGAAACAGTATTTAGAACACATCTACTGCATTTCCTATGTTGCACTTAATTTAAAATCATGTTTTTCTCTTAAAACTGCATTTTGCCTGACTTTGGCCTAGCACTCATGTATGGGGTCATTTATTGCACTGTTGTGATTATTTTGCTACTTGTGTATCTCTGCTACCTTTAAACTAAAACAAAAAAGAAAAAAAAAAAGAAAAAAAATCTTGCTTTTTTCCCACTTTCTGAAACTTAAGAAAGTTCAGTTACAGATCTGCTGTTCTGAACTGTTTGTAAGTTTCTTGGAAGCCGGTGCTTGCTTGGACTAAAGGGAAGTCTATGTGTTCACCAGTGGCAGCGGTTAACACTAAACAGCCTGCCTGTCCCTGTAGGCGTGGTTACTGCCTAGAAGCTGTAGTTTTATTGGCCATTTTGGGTCAGTTCTAAACTCCTTGATCTTTATCTCTTAAAACCCTGCTGCCTCATGGTTTTGGCATCTTTCCAGGCTTGTTAGTTGTTGCTGAAGCACCTACCAAGGGGAGAAAATGCTGAGAGGAGAAAGGAGCCACTTTTGAGATTTTAAGTATTTTCTTCTGTTTTTTTGTTAAGAATTATTGCTTTGCTGCCTACTTTTCGGCATTTTCCAGCTTGCTAAAGTTTATATCTGTATTAGAAACTGTATTTAAAACACATCTAGAGCCTGTTTACTGCATTTCCTCTGTTGCACTTAATTTAAAATCATTTTTTTTCTCTTAAAACTGCATTTTACCTGATTTTGGCCTAGCACTCAAGTGTGGGGTCATTTATTGCACTGTTGTGATTATTTTGCTACTTGTGTATCTCTGCTACCTTTAAACTAAAACAAAAAAGAAAAAAAACTTGCTTTTTTCCCACTTTCTCAACTGTTTGTAAGTTTCTTGGAGGCCAGTGCTTTCTTGGACTAAAGGGAAGTCTCTGTGTTCACCAGTGGCAGTGGTTAACACTGAACAGCCTGCCCGCCCATGTAGGAGTGGTTACTGCCTAGAAGCTGTAGTTTTATTGGCCATTTTGGGCCAATTCTAAACTCCTTGATCTCTATCTCTTAAAACCCTGCAACCCTCTTTTAGCATGGTCTTGCGCACAGAGCAGCGTCGGGCAGTGCCGCTTAAACAAGCTTAAACTATTCCCGGCTCCAAAAAGTCTACTCTTCACTTTTTCCTTAGAACTGCTCTAAATCTCAAATTAAGCACTCTATTCTCATTCTAAAGCCTTGCACTTGCTCATATAAGTAATCTCATAGGTAAACACAAACTAAAGCACTACATCCTCTTATACTCCTTCAAAGCACTTGCTCCCTATTGGTTCTTTCTGATCAGTCAACAAGTAGTTCCCTGTATTATTCAGGCATGTCCAAAGGCCAGTTTCGAGTTTACTCTCCAGTCCAGCTGGTGAATCTGGGAATCTTGAGGCGATGTTACAACTGCCTTATGTATACAGACCACCTTGTTCTCCTCCCAACAAGCTCAAATATATGTGAGAGATGCAACTATATAGCCAAACTGGAGGCTAAGCTCTCTCAACCCAGTACTGGCACAGCCTGTCAGGAGGAGAAGGTAACCACACACACCACAAATCCAGTCTCACATAGACCTATCACATCAGCAAACCAAACACATAAACACACAAAAACATACTCAGAGGCCCTAAATAAACATCTGCCTAAGCAGCAGAGACCTCCAAAGCAGACGTCCACGCAACACCTACCATGAAACAATATCCATGTAGCACATAGCTCACAGAGTCAGTGTGCCACACAGTCACAGCCCTTAAGGCTAAACAACACACCTAATACACTTGTAATAGGTGACTCTATTGTCAGACACACTGATGTTCCACTCACCAGGCTGAACAAGGAGAAGGTCACTGTAAGCTGCCTGTCGGGTGCCAGGATCCGCCATATAACACAAGCACTCGGGTCACTCCAAAGCAAGTACAAGTATGAGTCTGTCATTGTCCATGCTGGTGTGAATGACCTGAGATGTACCTCCCTGGACTACATGAAAAAAGGCGTACAGGAGCTCTTTGATCATGTAGCCCAGGCCGGTATGACCCTGACCTTGACTAGCATCTTACCCTCACCAAGAATGATGCCACAGTATAAAGACAAAATGATCAATTTTAACAATTGGCTAAAGTATTGGTGTCATTCAAAGGGGATCCAGTGTCTGTCAGCCTGGGATGACATGATCGACAAGCCACGTTGCTTCACTCGGGATGGCTTGCACTTGTCCCCCTTGGTTTTCGAATACTGGCTAAGGCTCTTGCCTCCCCCATAGTGCCTTTTTTAGGCAAGGCTCTAAAGACAAACCCACCCCCATAGACAACACAAAGAAAAAAAAACTAAGGGTAATGCTGCTCAACGCCAGAAGTCTAAACCTCAAGATGCACGCACTCGAGGCTCTCCTCAGTATGGAGAATATCGATATCTGTGCAGTAACAGAAACCTGGTTCAAGGCTCCCGAAAGCACCCCAGCACTACCAGGCTATACTTCATACCATGCTTTCTGGCCCCAAAACTCGGACTGAACTACAAAAGGAGGGGGAGTATCCATATTTATCAAAGATACCCACACCTCCAGGCTAGTGGCACTGCACGAAGATTCAGAGACCATCCATGTGCAACTAACAGTGGGCAAAACTGCCTTTCAGTTTGTAGCCTGCTACAGACCACCCTCCCAAACACAGAAACCTCACTCGGCTTTCCTGAGAACACTGGAGAATATGAAGGTCTCTCCAAACACTATTATATTGGGTGACTTCAACTACCCAAACATCGATTGGGAAAACTATTCAAGCCTAAACACCCTAGCCCAATGGTTCCTAGAATTTATAAACTCAAATGCTATGGAAAAACTGGACACCACTCCCACAAGAGGGGAAAACATGCTGGATCTGGTCATCACCAACATGGGGTCTCTATGTTCCACACCAGAGGTATAACCCTCATTGGTAAGATCAGACCATAAACAAATCTCACTGGACATCCATATTCCGTCCCCATCCCCAGCCAAGGAAACCACGGTGAAGAGCTTCTCAAAAGCAAACTTCACACTTCTCAAAACTGAGGTGGAATCCTTCAAAGCCCCCGGGCCAGCGGAAAATTTGGCCCAAAATGCGGAATCCTTTACAAAAGCATTCTATGGACACCTACAGGAATACATGGAGCATGCTATCCCAAATAAAACCAAGACTCACTCCTCCAAAGGCAGGAGACATTTCTGGTGGACCCTGGACATAAATAAGCTATACAACAGAAGGAGAAAGCTACTACATGACAGAGCAAAATCCCAAAAAGGGAAGGTATCACTGATCAGTACTAGCAAGAAACTATGATCCCTCATAAAATCTTCTAAGGCCAGCTTTGAAAGAAAAATTGCAGAAGACACTAAAGATAATCACAAGGCCTTCTTTAGTTATGTCAGAAACCTGGGAGGCAACTCACAGATATGCTCTGAGTTAGTGCAAAATGACAAAAAATTCACTGAACCCACAGATGTTGCCAGCATCCTGGCAGAAAGGTTCAGTGCAAACTTCTCCCCCACATCCCCCCAAAAGAGCAAATGTCTATCCCAACAGAGTGTAGCCTTACTGAGATCACAGATGCACAGGTGAGAGCTGCCCTCTCCAAAGCTAAAAACACAGCATCAATGGGACCAGACGGTGTCTCGGGCTGCATCTTACAAGAGCTCCAAGAAGAACTAAACCCTCATATAAAGTCACTGTTCAATCTCAGCCTTACTACAGGATATGTTCCCAAGGAAGGGCAGATCTTGCCTCTTGAACCTGGTCGACTTCTTTGAAACAGTTACCAAAGCCATAGATGAAGGGAAGGTAGTCCACACAGCCTACCTGGACCTCGCAAAGGCCTTTGACACAATACCCCACTCGGGCATCATAAATAAGCTTGCCAGCTTAAATATCAACCCCTATGTCACAAGATGAGTTGCAAACTGGCTCAGGGATAGAACCCACATGGTCAGAATAGCAGGTGCCATGTCAGACTCTAAACCAGTTACAAGTGGTGTCCCACAAGGCTCAGTCCTGGGACCTCTCTTGTTCGGTATATATTTCTCCGAGGTACAGGCTAACACGGGTGGACTATGGCTGACCAAGTTCGCAGATGACTGCAATCTGGGTGCTATAATCGACTCTCCGACTGACACAAACATCCTCCAAAAGGGTCTCACAGAGATGGATAACTGGTGCCAGAGCCATGGCCTAAAGCTAAATGCCAAAAAGTGCATAGTCATCCCCTTTGGAAAATCAAAGTGCCCACAAATTACCACATAGGTGGTAATCCATTAAGTACGGAAGAAGTAATTAGGGACTTGGGGACCCAAGTAGATAGCAATCTCTCCTTTGACAATCACGTTGCCAAAGTGGTTAGAAAGACCTTCTATATAGCCCACCTTATCATGAAAGGGTTCACATCTAGATCAAGAGAGGTCATTGTGCCCCTCTACTCATCACTTATCAGGCCCATAATTGAGTACAATGCCCCATTTGGGATGTACCTTACCTGACACCTTCAGCAACTGGAAAGACCTCAAAAGTATCTCACCAAGAGGATCAAGGGGCTCAAACAGATGCCCTATACAGTTCGGCTAAAGAAACTCCAGCTGTACTCAGTTGCGTACTGCCTACGCAGAGGCGATCTGTGTCTGATGTATAAAGCCATGTCCAACCCAGAATTAATGGACATGCTTCACCTCAGGAAATCTAAATCCCTTAGAGCTACACGCTCCAGGGACCTGAACCTCAGCACAGCAATAAATAAGACATGCTGGAGGGACAGATTCATATTGCAGAGGCTCCCCTCACTCTGGAACAAAATCCCAATCCATGTGAGGCAGAGCCCCTCACTGACCCTCTTCAAGAGAAATTTTGACGAATGGATGGGAGATCGTAAGTTTACCCCTGGGATCAATTCTGTGTCTCTGTTTGACAGAGGTACAGTAAACAAACCTTAAAAGGGCTACCTTCTGTGACCTACTATACAAAGGCACAGTCAACTAATCTAAAAGGGTGGTGAAAGCCAAACATACTCTGGCTAGGCTTATAAATTCCCTGGGGCAGATAGTCTAGTATCAACCTATGAACCTATGACATGCAGATTCCACACAGAAGGCACCCCAGCCAAGAATCAAACCAGAGAACCTGTAGCTGTCAGGCAACAATGCTACCACTGCAACATCAGCTATGCAAGACAGCAAAAATACAGAAACCACAGATTTTGTGAGGAACAGAACACAAGAAATATGAGGCAAAAATCTGCAATTTTTTAACAAATGATGGTGAGCAGGGAATTCAGGCTGTTGTTACCTGCAACCAAGGTGCAGGGTTCAAGCCTGACTACTCACCCCCATATATCCTGAGTTCTCTCTAGCCACCAGTATATAGCAACTGGGGCATTTCACTCACATACACACACACACACACACACACACACACACACACACACACACACACACACACACACACACACACGTTTGTAAATCAGAAGACACATTTCTAATTATCACTGCCAAACAACTATACTGGCCATTTCAAAATACTGGCATTTGTTAGTTTGTATGTCAACAATGATAGAACACTGATCCATATGGACCTTTACTCAGGTTCAGTCTGGGGTTACAACATAACCACTCCAGAACATAGTAGATTTTGAAAAAAAAAACTTGCAGCTGGGATATTCAAGGAAGGTATTGCAGATGAGCACATTCAAAGCAAGGTGGCACAATCATTGCAATTATTTATAATATGTATGATACAATTTTGTAACTAGTGTATTTACCTCATTCTGAAGGTGAAACCTCCAGAATTATTTCTTATTTTCTGTACTCATAAAGTTGAATCTGTATCTCGTTATTTACCTTAATGCACTGTTTAATTAAGAATGGCATAAGAGAACTGTACAATGATTCAGACACCACAATAATTCAACTGCAATGCTCAGATGAAACATTTTTGTCATAACAATAATTCACCATTCACCAGGCAAGGCAATGTTGTTTTTTATGTATTATCCAAAACTGTACTTTTCACCCTTCAGATTATTTGTATAGAAGTTTTAAGAAAAAATGTAAAATGTATTTTGTAATTTTTCTTAATATTTACTTCAAGCAGGTGTACTTATAAAGGGTACATAGCAATAGTTCCCAATGTAATAGTTATTATACGTTTTGATTTCAGTACCACAATTCCTCTGTAATGATGAAAACTGAAAAGCATTGCTTCAAAGTGGGATAGAATCACCATGCCATGTTCAGGTTTATGAATTACCTCTATTTGGACATTGATGGAGTATTAAAGATTGGGCTGTGTGTTAAGAACCTGGTGAAGACATTCTCTCACCTGAATAACCTGCTCCTAGAATCAAAGCTCTTGTACCTTGGCTTTGCTGTATCAGCAATAACTAAGAAAGCAAGTCACCTCATAGAAAGAAAAGACTGTTAAGATTAATAGCATTATATCCAGTAAAACTCAACTGCTCAGTAACAAATGAAGCTTTCAGCAACAACCATCACTCCTTTTTTTTTTCTCTCTTTATAAATTGCTTATTACTGACTTGTGGGAATGCCAGTTAATTCAAAATACTGAAAATTCCTGAGAGAGAAAGAGAGAGAGAGATGTAGCTTCTTTAAATGAAAAAGAGACATGTAATTCCCTTGAAAAAAAGGTTTCCTGTTTTATGCTAAGATCTGGCATTAAGAAGTAATGCTAAATGATGGGCTGGATTCAGGAAACCTCCATGTAAGACTTAATATGTCTTACTCGGAGACTGCAGTTGAACGGTATGACATCAGCATGCCATGCATATTCATGACGGCATGCTGAATCATACCCTAGGCTAACACGGTCCATGTAGGAAAGTAGGGGGCGTGTCCGAATGCCGAGTACTGCAAAGGGACACGCCCCCAGAAGAGCCAGAGGCCTGAAAGTAAACACCCACGAGCGAGTCCTTAGAAATGTCAAGGAACACAACACCACACATCCCCACAGACTAAACCCTACTGAAAAATGTGTAAAACGTAAAAATAGCAGTTTCACTTTTTTTTTTATAATTTCAAAAATGTTTGCCCGCATTTGCGCCCATTTGCGCGGGTATGCCCTTCGCTCAGCCACAATTAGCAGACATTGAAAAGCATATAAGATCTACATATGCAAATTAAGCCAAGTAGCAATAGCGTAGCAGTAGAGACGTTAGCCAAAGAGGAGGTAGTCACGGTTCGAGCCCCCACAACATCATTCACCATTTTTATTTAAATAAGTATGAAACAATCCCCTGACATATATATATATATATATATATATATATATATATATATATATATATATATATATATATATATATAAAACTATAATTTAAGTAAAATGTAATGAAATGGGCCATGTATTTGTGAAGAAATCTGACAGAATAATTTATAAAAAAAGGATTATAATTGCCCATAGCTGAGCAACACTTTAGCAAGCTGAATATGAGTGCCCGTAGGTGAGCAGCACTTTAACAAGCTTAATATGAGTGCCCGGAGGTGAGCAGCACTTTAACAAGCTTAATATGAGTGCCCATAGCTCAGCAGTGCTTCACCCAGCATAATATGAGTGCTCATAGCTAAATAACGTGTCACCCAGCATAAGCCGTTTGTGCGGAGCTGCGCAGCGCGCCAACCAGCTTACCGGCGGGCAACATTGGGCAAGCTGTATCAAAGCCGTCTTTACACAGACACACCTCCTAGCCTGTCTAGACAGTAGTAAAATAAGAAAAAGCAATGCCAAGGGTCAAACCCGGGATACTGTGCACCATAGTCAAAGTACTGAACCACTAAGCCATGACAGTTGTACTGAGGAATACAGTATTAGCATATATATAGGAATGAATGAAAATAGAACCATGACAAAGCAGGTTTGCTTTAAGCTGATAAATATCCAAAATGGACAATCACAGATAAGTGTGGGAAAACCGGCATATATAAGCCCCATAGGCGGAAATACACACCATAACTGATTGTGGTACCCATTTGCAGTCAGGATGGCAGGTGCAGGAGAGGGAAATTGCTTTAGAGCACAAAGGTGGGGTGTTGAGGAGTCAAAATATATGGTTTGCCTCCTAGTCCATGATCATGAAGCACAACTCATGCAGGGCCAGGTTCAATGGGGAGTGTACAAGGCAGAGGCATGGAACCAGTTGGCACATGATCTCACCAGTCCCACAGGCATTCCAAGGACTGGTGAACAGGTCCATCACCACCATGCAGCCCTGAAGCGATGTAAGGAGGACCAAATGAACCGTTGGATCCAGGAGGCCCGCCAAATGCCCAATGCCCCACTACTGAGTAAGTATCCATGTAATTACGTATGTAAGAAATGCTATCCTAGCCTATAGTATGGAGAGGTATGTTCCAATATTCCTTCATTTATATTGCAGCTGCAGGTGTTTGTTCTGCGAATCGGTGAGCCTATGCTGATAGGCTGCTGAGGTTGCGCCACCAGGCAGGTTAGTAATTATTTAGCTAGTATTGTTATAGAATATAAGTGAGACAGATTGTAAAAGAGTTCAGTGTTGTAACCCAGTAATAAAGGTGAAATAAGCCTAGAATAAAGATTCTACTAGTATTGTAAGATTAGATAAGTGATGCAGCCTGGAAAAGAGTGTATTGCAATCCAGTAATAAAGATTAAACAAGTCTCAAATAAAGTTTCCACCTGTATTGTAATATCAGATAACTGCTTCAGCCTGAAAATGAGTGGTAATCAATCAACAAAGGATAGACAAGTGTCGAATACATCCTTGTAAATTCTGCCATGTGAAATAAGTGAGTCAGCTGGAAAGGATTGTTGTAACCCAGTAATAAATGTTAATAAAGCCTAGAATTAAGTACCATTCTGAAATGTAAGTATAAAATAAGTGAGAGAGTGTGAGAAAGACAGTTTGAAGCACCAAGAAAGCTGTAATAAGTCTGGAATAAAGGTATACTGCAGTCACTACATAATGAAATGAATGAGACAGCCACAACAAAAGAGTGTAATGTCTTAAATAAAGTACAGAACCTGGACTGTGTCCGTCCCACAATTTGGATATGTTGCTGCACCCTTGCATTATGGAGATAGTATGGTTGTATGAAATGCTGAACATCCACAGTTGTCTAGACCCATATAAATCAAATGTAGCAGGATGCTGTACCTGAACACAGCCAGATATGAACATATATGAATAAAAATGGAATGTATATTAATGTAGCAGTAACATCCCCATCACCAACATTCCTAAGGTTACATACAGGAAACCGTACTAATACATGTAGGGGATATATATCTGCATTTACTAGGAATGTACAGTATATGTATAGGTAGTGTAAGTTGTTAATGTAATATTTCTCCACCCTACCCTATTTTCACAAATTATGCCATTCCACACCAAACTGGGTATGTGTATTCACAATTAATTCCCATGGACATTTGTCCTGTTGGTTCATACATATCTGCATGTATGTTGATGCATGTGCCCTGTTCACATATCCAAACTTGATGGCCTGTTGCCACCAATCAACCCTGCATGCTGTTGGAATGTGCACTGTTGTTCTAAATATGCATGTGTTATGCTTGCTGCTCAATGTTCGGAATTCATGGGTGTTTGGTTAATGGGAATACTGATGCATGCTGTTACAACTAATTTTGAATGGTGTTGTTTGTTACTAACCCAAAATGCCATAAAATACTGCTAAACATAGGACAACAGGGAAGGCGGGTTCCAGCAGACCCACCTCTCCCAGCTCAGCTGGCGAGTGCACCTGGCACCAGTGCCCAGGCCCTCCTCCTCCGGTGGCCCTGTGTCACTTCAGGTGGAAGCACTGCAGGGGATGGGGCTCATCCCCCCTCTGCAAGCGTGGCCGGAGTAGGGTCCGGTCTGTGGTGCGTAGTGAGATCAGGCGTTCTGTGACTGATCCCCTACACCAGCTCGAGGCGAGAGTGGCGCAACTCCCGGGTGTGCCTGCCCATCCTATCCAGCCCCCAGCACAGCCCCGGCCTGGGCTGTGAAGGCACAGTAGTAACTGCCCATGGGTGGGGATCTCAGTTCCACTGTTGCCATCTGTGGGCTGATGGGCTTGCGATATCCAAACATCCGTCCCAGTCAATTGTGTTTCCCCCCACATGTGTCGTACTCCACCCCAGTATGCGGCTTGTTTGTCTTGTCTGTTAACCTCCCCAGCCTACCTCCCCAAATATACCTATATCCTGTACCTCACATTCCACTCTCACCTGAAAAAAAAAATAAAAAAGAGCACTCTGTTCCCACAAAAAAATTACGCCCCATACATTGCTGCCCAATTCGCACACATGTCCACTGGACATGTAAACTGATAATTCTAATTGGCAATACAACATATTTTGTTGTCCTCACCCCTCTCTCAGGGTGGAAGGTTTCAAATTTCACACCAAATTTCAAACATATATGCACAGCTGTTGCTGATAAAGAAATGGGCAGCTATGGACCTTTCCTACATCCTTCTTGCCCATCCCGAGCTTGTTTTCCTACTGTCCTACCTCTTTGTGCCCCCTTTTTCACCACTTTCCTATTTCCCCATTTTCTTTTCTTTAAAAGAAAATATCACTGGTGTTAGCGGGAGTAAGCACTTTTAAGCAGTAGTCAGCGGGTGTGCGCTTGTGTACACTTAGCTAAGCGTAGATAAGCATAGCTAAGCATCGCGCAAACCCACTTACAACTGCTTAAAAGTGCCTTAGTCACTCTGTATGACAAGGCCTGTAGTCTGCTCATCAGCAAAATAAAATACCCCTGTCAGTCTCGAAGCCCGGACCTTGGACACACTAGTCTGCTTGAATTACCATTGAGCCACAGCAGATATACAAGAACTTGGTGCTGAAAGAAATATATCATGAAATACAAGGAGTGAATGTAAAGGGAAAATAGGAAGGCCATTACACAAAGCTTGTTCTGTGTATCTTTACTGGCAATTCTTGTGGAATTGCATTACATTAGTGTGAGAAGAGAAACAGCCATGCTAGTAGGTAATAATGTTACAGTAGCACCTTACAAACCCCACACAGTATCAGAGCAGGATAAACACCGCCATATTTGAATAGGTAAGAGGCCAGACCTCTCAACTGTGACTGATTTACAGGGATGTCCCTGATTTGCAAACAACTGTTACATGTGCCCCACTGACTCCCTGTGAAATGTACTAACAGTAGGCAAAAAGGTGGGGAATCCCAAGTAATGGTACCTGTCAATAAGTTAAAGTAGACACTACTTGCATGTCAGAAATGGTGTAGTGATACATATGCTCAAAATACCCCACAGTCAGAACTGCAGAATATCTGAAATATATCACGGGTGTATCCCACTGATATGTACCTTTCCCTGAGGCTGGTCAAATATTTACCTGAGAGTATCTGAGGCCTGCAAGTGTCAGAAACACACAGGCATATCAGCCTGTCTGCTGTTACATACACTGCGAATAGCTGTAGAATTACTTCCACAAGCATGCCCTTATGTAGGAGTACAACACAGAAATATCAAAGGATGTAGCCATCTAACATACTAATGACAGTATAGCAGTTCACAAGCACTGCATGTGCCTGATATTCATAATTGTTAGTACAATATACTTAGTTATCCTCACCCCTCTCTCTGGGATGGAAGGTTTCAAATGTCACAGCAAATGTCAAACATATGTACAGCTATTGCAGTTAAAGAAATGTGCAGCTATGGACCTTCCCTACACCCAGCCTGCACATCCCTAGCTGGTGTCCCCACTGACTTCCTGCTTCCTGGTTACAACTGTTTAAAAGTGCCTTATTCACTCTGTATGACAATGCCCTAGTACTGCTCAGCAGCAAAATAAAATACCCCTGTAAGTGTCAAACCCCAGACCTTGGGCTCACCAGACTGCATGAAGTGCCACCAAGCCACAGCAAACATAAGAACTTAGTGCTGAAAGAAATATATCATGCATTACAAGGAGTGAATGTAAATGGAAAATAGGAAAGCCATAGCAACACATTCCACTAAAGACAAATATCAGGCATTCAAGGAGTGAATGTAAAGGGAAAATACAAAAGCCATAGCAACACATTGCAAGAAGTACTGTTGTATGCCAGTTAATCCAAAAATCCCACAGGTAAGTACATACTCCCATGTAAACAGTGTTAGTATCAGCAGGTGTGAGTTAACATACACACTGAGAAGAGTGAACTGGAAGAAGCAACAGTCAGGTTTCAGTACAACATGCATTTCAGTGGCTACAGCACAGCGTTAGATATGAGAGATATACCAACCTTCTTACTCACACAATAGTGTCCACTGCAAACCAGCATGGTCTCCACCTTGCAAAACTGAAAGGCCTACACCTACCTAACCTATCATTTTATAGCAGTGTCCTGAAATCACAGTGAAAACTGCAATTAACACACAGCAGGCTGCATGCATTTACTAAATGCTGGCCACCAATTGGTGCAGAGGCCATCACATGCACATGTGCAGATACCTACAAAAGCAGCCTGTACTGCCAGTCCACACATGCAATAATATCATTGCAGCAACTGGAGGGAGATATATACACATATATATATATATATATATATATATATATATATATATATAGAGAGAGAGAGAAAGAGAAAGAGAGACAGAGACAAAAAAATAAAATAAAAAGCAAGCCAGCCAGCAAGCCAGCAAGCCAGCCAGCAAGCCAGCAGAAAAAAGCTGTCAGAGACAAAGGTAATGTATACTATATAATCTAATAATCTACATACTGTGAACCCTCCATATGTGTTAGCAGTTTGTATCTATATGTATATGCAGATGTGCATAGGGCAAAGGACATACTGCAACTGTTAGTGAAGGCTGGACATACATATGTAGTTGAAGGTTGCTATGTGCACATATCAATGTAGGTTGTAGTGTGTGGCATTGAAAACAGCATGCAGTGCAGGTATATGTCATGTGGTGGTGAACTTCTGTGGGACTGAGCCAGTGAGGCCTGCTACAGCTATACAGCCTGAGGACAGCATAATGCATTATGCACAACACTGTGCAATATCATTACAGAATGGTATGTCTCACAACTGTTTCAGAAGTGATATTCCCAAGATGTACTGCAACAGGTGCCTGGTGACCAAAGCATGGACTGAACTCCATTTTTGATATTGCAGTACCATACCCCATTCCAAAACATGTTACCCACTAACTACCACATAGGTGGTTGCCCGCCTACTACTAGAGGTGTCAAAAGGGAACATGGGACACAGGTGTACAATAGTCTCCCCTTAGATATCTACAGTGGCACACTAGTCCTGTAATCCCTGTACATGGTACGTGTCATCACAAAAGATGTGTCAGCTAGGGAAATGTAAGTCAGTATACCCCTCTACACCTCACAATGTCCTATGCAGTATGTACCTCCCATGAGAACTACAGCAAGTGGAAAGGCCACAGACATACCTAACAAAGACTGATAATGCCCTCAAACATATTCCCTATGTAGACTGACTCTCAAAACCACAGCTAGAGTGCCTTGCATACTTCCTACACAGAGATTACCACTGCTGGGCATACACAGTTATGTCACACCCATACCAGTTGTCCAACCACCATGGCAACACCTCACAATCCTTCCAGCCTACATGACCTAGGGCTCTCATCCTTGTTACCGCACTAAACAGCACATGCTGGAGGCACAGGTTTCTATACACAAATATGCCATACCCTGGACTAAAGCACCCAGCATTAACAAACAAGGCTCCTTGTTAGTAGATGTCATATATACCCCTGATAAATGTTATGGAGATAGGTAATATACCCTGTAAGTCATCTCTGTGTAACCGTTTCACAGGAGCAAGTAAAATCACATTACATGTATCCCAAAGGACAGGGTAGCATATGGCTAGGCTGCCCTAGGCCCAGGGCCAATAGCATAGTACCTACCTATGACACAATGCACACACACATGTACTCAGTGCAATACCAGCTATGTGACGTTGAATGAGTGTGACACTGATTGTGTTCAAGGTCTGTAAAGGTGTGATAGCTTAGTGTGAGTTTGTGTCTGTAATTTCAGTTGGTGTCCTTGGTGTGAGGCCAGAGAAAGATGTGTCAATTATCGGGATGCAGACATAGTAGATTGGCATATGTTGTGCCGTACTTCCCTGTGTATGACTGTGGTGTCCCATCGTAGGCAGAAGCAATACATGTATGCTCAGTAAGTTGTACTGCTGTTGAATCTAGCTCACATATGAACTGTTGTACTACCTGATGTTGTAGGCCTAAACACTACAGTATGGTGTATGTTCACATTCCCTGGTAACACTGTCTGGTATGTTTCCTGTAGTCTGCATAGATTACATATCTCATGCATAGGTATATGTAAGTAGGGGCACACAGTACTATAAGGTACACAGTTAATGCTCATCTGTGTTGTCATACATTTGTATTTTGTATGTATGTGTAATGTGTGTGTAATGATGCCTGTACCATGGCCACAATCACATGTGTGTTACAGGGTATGTGTGTGTACCTGGCAGCATGTATACTCAGTGACAGCAGTATGCTGGCTATAGTAACAACTGTGCACATATGTCAGGTAGGGGTATGGCATCAAAGACTAGGGTGGATTACCGTTGAAACTGTAAATGTGCATTGCATTCATTGCATGGGGTGACAATATTCTTCATCCATTAGCTTGATACATACCCCCAGTGTGAGGTTGTGCATTGTATCCCACACAGTGTGCCGAGTGCTTGTGTATACTAGTTTGTTGTATGGAGTGTGGCAGGCACTGTCAGACAGTTGTGGGCTGAGCACTGATATGTGGTATTGAACATGTGTATCCCCTGATAGACAGACAGATGCTATATATGGCAGTTAAGTGATATCAGTACATTAGAATATTAAGTGTGCCACATGACTTGCTCACATATTTTTCTTTTCCTTCCAGGGTGATGGTGCATCAGTGAAACCCACCTTATACAGCAACAGAGGATCAGGAGATCCACCAGAGCCTGGTGCAGAATTACTGTGTGCTGTTTTCCAGGACCAGCCAGAACCAGCATGAGAGGGCTGCACTGTGGCAAGATCTTGTCCGTCAGGTAAATGACATAGGCATGCATAACCGGACATATGAGCAGGTATGCCATCACTGCAGTGATTTAATTAGACATGTCCAGCAGCGTGCATCTGATATCCACAGACAACACCTTGCCACAGGTGGTGGGGTACCTATCCACCCCCCCCCACCAGTGTGGAGGAGCACCTCCTAAGTGTTGTGGCTCCAGGCCAACAACAGCAACATCCACAAACATGTGTCATCATGGAGGCCGGAGCCACCCAGCATGTTGAAATGGAGCATGCAGGTAACATGCCATATCTGTAGTTGACTGTTCTCTGTACTGGTAGTTTATGCATGTGTGAGATGTGTACTGTTTGTGTAGCTGTTAACCTGCCTATTCTTAAGCAAAATTGATATTCTGAGCATAATCTGTGCACCTGTGAAAGCCACCTGTTGTACTACTGTACTTTATCATACTCACAGTATCAATGGCACAGTTGTGGCCACTGGCAATCACTCTCATATTTTTGCAGGTCCCTCTGGAGTGACAGCAAGGCAGCCAATCCATCCTGGTGAGAGTGTAATAACAATACTATTGCTAATGACATGTGCATGTCATATGGAGGTGTAGTCTGTGCACATGTAACACACCTATGCATAATGCATGCTGTGAGACTATGCATATCCCATTATTCTCAATAGCTACCTCACTCACATGCAATACACAGAGCATGTGGCAACACAGTACTGGACATTGTATAGGCATACCTGATATACATGTACACAACACACACATGCTTGGCATACACACTACACCTTAGCCTGCTACACATGTCCAATTATGACACCTGCTGTAAGGCCACCCTTCAGTATCCCACTTATCACCTACGCAGCACACATAATATACCTGAGGGGTAGAGGCCTATCATGTCTTTGTGCAACAGTCTTGAACAAATAATACATTCATGTTAGGCAATGCTCACAATTGGCCACCTTAAAAACCCATGTAACAAGTGGCTGTGTAATTGTGGATGTAGTCATGTTAGTGCACGTCAGGTACAGCATGCTAGCTGCCTGTCTGGCACACATTATTATTGTTGACTGACCACAAGAAGCATGTTGATCATGGCTCACGTTACTACACCACATCCAGTTCCGCCGACCACAAAAGTACACATAGCAGTCATTGCATAGCACCGTCATGTGTTGTGTGTGTGTGTGTGTGTGTGTGTGTGTGTGTGTGTGTGTGTGTGTGTGTGTGTGTGTGTGTGTGTGTGCAAATATATGCACCCACAGCTTGTAACACTTGCACAACATTGTTATGTCCTTGTACACATTGTGTCCCAGGGTGGAGACAATCACTGAACAACTACACACAAGCATCAAGTACACATACTGTTATTAACAAGGGTGTCTACACTTGCACTGCATGTTCCTGTGCAACACATAATCTGCATGCTGACATGTGTGCAGTGATGTTTTTCCTTGTGATACTGTCACCCACCCTAAAAACAGTATTGTGTATGTGTCGGATTGCAGGTGTGTCTGCGTTTGTATCTGCTGTACTGAAAAGGGTGCCTGTGTGCTTGTGTACCTGTGTGCCTGTGTGCCTGTGTGCCTGTGTGCCTGTGCGCCTGTGTGCCTGTGTGCATGTGCACCTGTGTGCCTGTGTGCATGTGTGCCTGTGTGAATGTGTGCATGTGCGCCTGTGTGCATGTGTGCATGTGCGCATGTGCGCATGTGTGCATTTGTGCATGGGTGCATGTGTGCATGTGCACATGTGTGCATGTGCACATGTGTGCATGTGCACCTGTGTGCATGTGTGCCTGTGTGCTAATATCGTGTACACATTTGTAAACTGTGTTTCCTATCTTCCTCTCACAGGTTCTGATGTTGTTCTGGTGGAGTGCAGCAGGGAACCTGAAGCCACTGCTGGGGATTGTGATTATGATGATACATGTGTAATGGCACAGGGAGGTTTGACAGGGTCTGTCGTTGGTCAGCCAATTGACACTACACAGCAGACAACCCCATCAATGCGCACAGTCATCCTGCCGATACATCCATTGTCATCAATGTCCTTAGCTGAGGGACAGCATACAGTGGGCATTGACCAGGGTAGTGTGGTATCATTGGCACATGCATCCATTCACAGCAGCCATGGCCAGATTCCTGACATGGTACCACACAGGCAGATGTCTAGGGGTTCTCGTGGGAGTATCCGTGGTCGTACTGCCCCTGTCAGACGTGCCCACAGAGGTCTTTCAACCTCAGCTATGTTCCGGGCTGTAATGCAGGCACAGGCACATATGGAACGGTACACCAGACAGGGTCTGAGGGAGCTTAGAGCACATCGCACTGCTATGAATGACACTATGCGTGACATTGCGTCTGCCATCCATAACATCAGCGAGGTCATTGATAGATGTTGGGGGGACGCATTAGATGTTTTCCACAACTTCATCTCCAGGAGCCAGGACAGTGCAGGACGGTTGAGGCGTCGATGTGGACGTATGCCAGCAACATTATCAGCTGGCAGTCTTCGTGGACGACAACAAATCCGCAGCTGCTCCCATAGTGCCAGTACCAGCCCCAGCAATGCTGGGTCTGTGCTGTCATTAGACCTTCCGAGAAGACCACATGGACGTGGCTCTGGACAGTCCCAGCAGGGACATGTGTCCAGTCAACAACCCACTGCTTCTGATGACAGTACCCAGTCTGGCTTAGTACCTGATACTATCCATAGCACCCCTGCCAGGCACAGGTACCATGCCCGTGGCCAGAGACAGTGATCTGTATGACCTGGCAGGTACAATCTGTGGCTGTCCACAAACACCCATATATGGCAGCCACGTGGTGGAACTGTGTGCATGCATACACACACATAATGCTAACACCTAGGGCTAACACATACACACACACATTGCAGCAACATTGCCCCATGTTGTACTGTTGTCCCTCACTAACACACACACACACACATACATGTCAATTGGATGTGTCAATGGCAGACTCTGGCAAACCAAGTACACACCCTGTGCATATGATGAAACTGTGCCACCTCCTGCCATCTGTAACATTGATGTAGGAACAGGGTAGCATGGTGCTGATGCACAGGGTGACTACATAGCACTGTAGTAATATTATCATGTTGTTAACAGTACAGTGTAATGATGTTGTGGGTATATTCGAGCATGCATGATGCATTACCTATGTCTGTCATTGCAGTTTTGTATGCACCAGTGTTAATTCCCAAAGTGTACTATCTGCACATGTGCTTCATGGCTGTTGTGTGTACCTGTGCCTGCATGTGTTAGGGTGTGGACAATACATGTGTGATGTTTGCAGCACTGAGTTGCAGGTGTACATTTGTGAACATGGTTAGCATGGAACATGACATGGTTTGACAGTATGCTGTGGGTGATACGGTTTCCAAATGTCAATGGTCTGCATTCTGGTAGTATACACAGCTTACATAGCCTGACATTCAGTGGTCATTACATGGTGTCTCCTCAACTGATACACAGATGTAGGAACCTGGTGTCAGTGATTTCCCTGCAGTACTACACTATACCAGTAGCCATTCTTACTGAGCCCCACACATCCCTGGGAACAATACTCTTTGGCATATAGCAGTCTCACGTACATGCCAACACACTATGGATATGTCCATCCACGACTGCAAATACATACAGTGGCCTACAATGCATTCTACACATGACACACCAAACCACCACAAGGGTATCATACGGACAGATACCTGTTGTCCAAGCCATGCTGTATTGCTGTAACACAACTGTGGCATTGGCATCCGCATGTAGTTAACATAGTATTCCAACAGTACCATGTAGGTGGTAGCACCCATCATGTAGAACGGGTAATGGTGTGTACATGTGGGCAAGTGTTATCTTGTCTTTCCTGTGATATTCACATTTCCAAAGGTATTCTGCAGTCCCTCGTGTATCACCTAAGCAAGAAGGTGTCTGTATGCATATCGGCGACAGTTGCCATACACCTACACTGGGTGTCCATCACTCACAGACTTTGCTGTGTTTTAACATGTCTGACATATACTCCAGACATGAACCCTCACCTACATTAATCTATCAAAGCTTTCATGGGTGTGTGTCACATAGTTGGCCTAGGACACAGATCACTGCAGTAGCCTGCATTGTCACCAACATACATGTATGGCCTAAGGTCTGGTAAGCTGCAGCACATACTGGCAAAGGTAACAACTGTATTCATATGGGGCAGGCTTCACACATGGGAACTATTAAAGGTCACAGGTACATATCTGTATGTGGCACACACATACCTGATGTGTGCATTGAAATTACTGTTATAATAATATGTCATACAATAATAAAAGCAAAACACACAACACATTGACAAACTGTGTGACAAACGCACACATGGCATTTGTAGGATTCAAACCCCTACCTAACTATGTTATGATACTTGAGAGAGACGCATTAGCGCAGCGCACTATTCACATTACTAGATGATTTCCCTTCTCCTGCTGTATTTATAGGGTGCTGACATCATCAGTCTTTCCAAAGAGGAATGTACATCTTTTAGTGTTTTATCCTAGTCTTCAAAAAGACCATTCCTTTCACAGAGAATTGCATACATACACCCCCCCACACACACAGCATTTGCAGGATTCAAACCCCTACCTAACTATGTTATGATACTTGAGAGAGACGCATTAGCACAGTGCGCTATTCACATTACTGGATGATTTCCCTTCTCCTGCTGTATTTATAGGGAGCTGACATCATCAGCCTTTCCAAAGAGGAAGGTACATCTTTAACTATCCCTCAGTATGGGGGATAACAATATCTGTGCATTAACAGACGCCTAGTTCAGGGTCACATATGCACACTGGCACTGCCAGGTTATCTTCTATAGCATGCTTCGTGACCACAGGACTTGTAACACACAACACAAGTAGGGGGTGTATCCATATACATCACAGATACACACACATCTGGGTTGGTACCACTGCACTAAGCATGACAGGCCATACATATACAACTACCATTGTGCAAAAATGCCTTTTGGTTTGGTGTGTAGTTCAGACCACCCCTGATACCCAGTAACCACACTTGGCTTTCCTGGGAACAGTGTAGGATATGCAGGTCTTCACACACACCATTATAGTGGTTGACTTCAGGTACACAAATATTGACTGGAGATACTACTCAGACCCTCAACAACATCACCCTACAGCCACTACAATGTGTGAATCCATGTGCTATGGCACAACCAGTCACCACACCCACAAGGGGGAATACATATTGGACCTGATCATCACCAACATGGGGACTCTATGTTCCACACCAGAGGTAGAACTGTCATTGTTAAGATCAGGCCATAAACAACTTTCCCTGGACATCCATATCCCATCCCCACCCCCAGCCAAGGAAATCACTGTAAAGAATTTCTCAAAAGCAGACTTTGCACTTGTGAAGACTGGGTTGGAATACTTCAAAGGCCCTGTGCTGGAGGATAATACAGCCCAATCTGCAGAATCCTTTACAAACACATTGTATGAGCACCTGCAGGTATGCATTGATCATGCTATCCCAAATAAAACCATGACTCCTCCAAAACAGGAGACGTGTCTGGTTGACCCCAGCCATATATAAGCTGTACAACAGAAGGAGGAAGCTACTACATAACAGAGCAATATCCCACAGACCCACATAGATAATAACCTCTCCTTTGCTAATCACATTGACAGAGTCATTGCAAAGACCTTTATATAGCCCTCCTTATCACATGGGTGTTTGCATGTAGATCATGGGAGGTCATTGTGGCCCTCAGTCACTCATCAGGCCCATGTTTGACTACAATGCCCCTTTTGGGGTGTACCTTACCCAACACCTGCGCCAACTACAGTGAACACAACAGTACCTACCCAAGAGGATCATGGACTACACACAGATGTCCTATGCAGCTCAACTAAAGGATCTCCAGCTCTACTCAGTTGCTTAACACCTACTCAGAGGTGATCTATGCCTGACGTACACAGCTATTTCAAACACAGAAGTAATGGACATGCTCCACCTCATAACATCCAAGACCCTTAGAGCTACACACTCCAGGGACTTAAACCTCAGCACAAAAATAAATAGGACATGCTGCAGGGACAGATTCATTACCCAGAGGCTCCCCTCACTCTGGAATTGAATCCCAATTAAAGTTAGACATAGCCCCTCGCCAACCCTCTTCCAGCGAAATACAGCCGCATGGATGGGAAATTGCAAATTCACCTCTGGGATCTCCACTGTGTCCCTGCTTGACAGAAGGACAGCAAACTAGCCTTAAAGGGTGCCTTCTGTGACCTACTTTACAGAGGCACAGTAGGCTACTCTACTGGGTAGGTGGACACCAAATACACTCTGCCTAGTCTTATGAATTCCCTAGGGCAGACAGCCTAGTATTGACCTCTGCAACTATGTTTATGTTCAGGATGCACAATATTTGTTGCTGCTACTGTTTGCAGGTCTTTATTGCTGTAGCTTTCCCAGTTTCTATGAACAACTTGTGTATCTGCATAACATGTTTGATCATGACAGGGTTCCAGTATATTAATATATGTGTCTGTTGTCATTTAACTGTGTGCACAGGGCAGATTGCTGGATCATGGGAGGTTCCTGGCTTAACACATACAACTGCCAGATATGTGTGACTGACTGCTATACTCAGACATGGCCTAAGTGTGTGAGCATGCCCAGTTCAGGCTTTCCATGGGTTGTTGCCTGACATATGTCTCATTTATCCAAGTATGTGAGCATGCCCAGTGTGACCTTTCCATATGTTGTGTTCTGGAGTCCACTACATTTCTGGTTGTGTGTGAACATGACCAATATTGACATTTATACTGTGTGTGTTGGAAGTCATGTTGTGTTCTTACTGCCAGACACCTTTGTGTCATAACTCAACAGGGATTATGCTGTGCCTGCAGGGTTTCCATGTGATAGTTTGCAAAGACTTGGCAACATTCTCTCATACTGGTTGAACACTTCAATGCTGTCATGGTGTAGTGGTTCAGTGCTTTCAATATGGTGCACAGTATCATGGGTTTGAGTCCCATCACTGCTTTAAATGTTCATACTGAGCAGATCAGACTGGTTAAGGGCCAGTTGTGCAACTATGAGCATGTTGCAAATTGTTTAGCTATGGCCTACTTAAACCAGGCTTGTCCGACATTGCTGTGTATTCACCAACTTGGGTGGACATTGCCAAACATTACTCCACATTGACCACAGTTGTACTAGTTGGTGTGTGTGATTCTGTTCATAGGTTCATACTAGACTATCTGCCCTAGGGCATTTATAATCCTAGCCAGACTGTGTTTGGCTTTCAACACACATTTTAAGTGGAGTTTGCCATGACATTTTTCAAGGTTAGTATACTGTGCCTCTGTCTAACAGTGACATAAAAGTGATACCCAGGGTAAACCTACAATCTCCCATCCACTCATCAAGATTCCTCTTGAAGAGAGTCAATGAGGGACTCTGGCTAACCTGGAGTGGACTAACTCAAGAGTGGGGGGAGCCTCTGGGTTATAAATCTGTCACTCCAGCATGTCCTATTTATTTCATTCCTGAGGTTCAGGTCTCTTGAGTGTGTAGCTTGATGGGATTCTGATTTTCCAAGGTGGAGCATGTCCATTGATTCCAGGTTGGACATGGCTTTATACATCAGACACAGATTGCCTCTGGGCAAGCAGTATGCCACTGAGTGGAGCTGCAGTTTCTTTAACTGGGCAGCAAATGGCATGTGTTTGAGCCCTTTGATCCTCCTGGTGAGGTATTTTTGTGGTCTTTCCAGCTGCTGCAGGTGTCTGATAAGGTACATCCCACAAGGGGCATTGTACTGCATTATGGGCCTGATGAGGGATGAGTTGAGAGGCACAATGACCTCCCCTGATGTAGATGTGAATACCCTAATGATTAGGTGGGCTATATGAAATGTTTTTCTAAACACTTTGGCCACGTGGTTATAGAATGAGGGATTGCTATCAGCTTGGGTCCCCAGGTCCCTTATCACTTCTTCCATACTTAATGGGTTATCACCTATGTGGTAATTTGTGGGCACTTCGTTTTTGACAAAGGGGAGGACTATACACTGTTTTGTGTTTAGCTTGAGGACATGGCTCTGGCACCAGTTGTCTGTTTCTATGAGGCCCTTTTGTAGGATGCTTGTGTCAGCTGGAGGGTCGATTATGGTGCCCAGTTTGCAGTCATCTGCAAACTTGTTCACCAACAGTCCTTCTGTGTTGGCCTGTACCACTGAGAAATATATACCAAACAAGGGAGGTCCCAGGACTGAGCCTTGTGGGATGCTACTTGTAGCTGGTTTGGGGTGTGACATGGCTCCAGCATTTCTGACCATGTGGGTTCTGTCCTTGAGCCAGTTTGCAACCCATCTAGTGACATAGGGGTTTATATTGAAGCTGGTGATCTTATCTATGATGACCAAGTGGGGTACTGTATGGAAGGCTTTTGTGAGGTCCAGGTAGGCTGTGTGGACCACCTTCCCCTCATCAATGGCCTTGGTGACTGTTTCAAATGACTCAACCAGGTTTAAAAGGCAGGATCTGCCCTTAACAAAGCCAAACTGGGTAGGATCCAGTGTCTGTAGGTCCCCAATATGTTTATTTCTGAAGTCCATGATGATCCTTTCCATAGTTTTGCAGACCAAGCTAGTCAGGCTTCTGGGGTGATAGTTTGCAGTATCCATTGAGGCACCACCTTTGTGGAGAGGGACTACTGTTGCTGTACACTGCTCTTTGGGCACATATCCTGTGGTAAGACTAAGATTGAACAGTGGTTTTATGTTTGTGTTCAATTCTTCTTGGGGTTCATGTTGGACACAGCCCAGGACACCATCTGGTCCCATTGATGCTGTGTGTTTTGCTTTGGAGAGGCTGGCTGTTACCTGAGCATCTGCAATGTCAGGGGGCCAGCACTCTGCTGGGATAGATATTTGCCCTTTTGGTGGGGAGGGGGGGGAGAAGTTTGCACTGAACCTGTCAGCTCAGATGTTGGCAATGTCTGTGGGTTTGGTGTATTGTTTGTCATTTTGGACTACTTCTGAGCATATCTGGGGATTCCCACACAGGTTCCTACCATAAGTAAAGAATGCCTTGTGATTATCCTTGGTGTCCTGTACAATTTTTGTCTCAAAGATGGCCTTAGACGATCTTATGTGTGGCCATAGTTTTTCAATAATACTGATCAGGGATGTCTTCCCTTTTTGGGAATTTGATCTATCATATAGTAGCTTCGTCCTTGTATTGTATGGTTTGTTTATGGCTGGGGTCCACAGGACAGGATGCCTGGCTTTGGAGGATTGGGTCTTGGTTTTATTTGGGATTGCATGATCCATGCATTCATGAAGGTGCTCATAGAATGTGTTTATAAAGGGTTATGAGGTCTGGGCCATATTTTCCACAGGCACAGGGGCTGTGAAGGATTCCACCTCAGTTTTGAGGAGTGTGACATTTGCTTTAGTGAATAATTTTCACTGTGTTTTTCTGGCCATGGGCTGGGATCGGGATGTGAATATCCAGTGAGATTACTCTCTGGTCTGATCTTACCAGTGAGGGATACACTTCTGGTCTTGGGCATAGAGTCCCTATGTTGGTGATGATCAGGTCCAGTATGTTTTCCCCTGTTGTGGGAGTGGTAGCAAGTTGTTCCATAGCATTTTGGTTTATAAATTCTGGGAACCTTTGGGCTAGGGTGTTGGGGCTAGGGTAATGCTCCCAGTCTATGTTTGGGTAGTTGAAGTCACCCAATATAATGGTGTTTGGGGAGACCTTCATATTTTCATGTGTTCTCCAGTCAGCCAAGTGTGGTTCCTGGGTTTAGGAGGGTGTTCTGTAGCAGGCTATGAACTGGAAGGCAGTTTTAGCCACTGTTAGTTGCACATGGATAGTCTCCGATGCTTCATGCTGTGCCACCAACCAGGGTGTGTGGGTATCTTTGAAAAATATTGATACTCACCCTCCTTTTTTAGTTTGTTCCATGTTTTACAGCTGTAAAGCATGGTATGAGGTGTAACCTGTTAATGCTAGAGTGCTCTTGGGAGCCTTGAACCAGGTTTCTGTTACTGCACAGATATCAACATTCTCCATGCTGATGAGAGTTTGGAGTGCATGCATCTTGCAGTTTAGACTTCTGGCATTGAGTAGCATTACTTATGGTTTCTTATCCCTTGTGATACCTATGGAGGTGGGTTTGTGTTTTGAGCCTTACCTAAAAAAGGCACTATGAGGGTGACAAGAGCCTTTGGCAATATCCAAAAGGCCACAGGTGATAGGTGAAATCCATCCCTAGCAAAGCATCATGTCTTGTCGAGCATGTCATCCCAGGCTGACAGGCATTGTATCCCCTTTCACCGACACCAATACTTAAGCCAATTGTTGTAATTGATCATCTTGCCTTCATATTGTGGCCTCATGTTTGGTGAGGGTAGGATGATACTCAAGGTCATCAAGTTTGCATATACTACATGGTGGTAAATGCTGTTTAGCACTACCTTACATTACTTAACACATGGCAATCATGCCTCAGATGGTGCAGCAGGGCTGCCTATGTCAGATGCACATACTGCACTCCCTATACATGTTTGGAAACAGGTAGTGTCAAGTTAGGCATCCCTTTTACTATATGTGCGAGTCAGAGAGCGGAATCATTTCCAGGGTTCCTTCTGAGCCAGTGTATGTGCTATGCGTTGCCTCTTTGCCAAGGCCAAGGCATACTGGGCATGCCTCCTTCTGCCTACTGGGGCAGGCTCAGGTTGTTCCTCCTCTGAGTCACGCTCTGCCTGTGATGGCCTTGGCACTGGTGGGGGGCTGTTTGGCCCAGGCCTATGCTGGTCCTGCTGCAGCTGTTTTCGCAGAATCATATTATGTAGCATAGCACATACCATGACAATTTGGGTACATGTAGTTGGTGAGTATTGCAAGGCTCCACCAGATGTGTCCAGGCACCGGAACCATGACTTGAGCAACCCAAACACATGCTCAATTACATTTTGTGTTTGTGCGTGTGCCTCATTATGGCATTCCTGTTCAGGTGTGTGTGCGTTTCTGATGGGTGTCATCAGCCACGGCTCCAGTGCATAGCCAGCATCCCCCACTAAGTGACCATGTGGGATGTCCCCATTGGCAAATGTCTGGTACAGCTGCGTCAGATGCCAGATATGGGAATCATGGTAGCTTCCAGGGCAGCCAGCACACACATTCATTATTATGCCCTGGGCATCACACACGACCTGGCAGTTGATGGAGGGGAAGCCCTTGCGGTTAATGTAGGCCCTACCCTGCTCACCAGCTGGTGCTTTGATGCGTATATGCGTGCAGTCTATTGCACCCAGTACCTCAGGATATTCTGCTATTTGCTGGAAGAGATGCATATTGCTGGCCAATACCTCACGGGAATTGGGGAAATATACATGATCACCGACATGTGCTGACATGGCATCCAGGAACTGGTGCAGTACCTTGGATGCTGATGCCTGTGATATCCCCATCATATCACCAGTTAGTCTCTGAAAGGTACCTGTTGCTAGTATTCTTAGGCCAACACATACCTTGGTTTCCACTGGGATGGGTTCCCCTCTGTTGGTTCTGTGTGTGAGGCGTGGCCTGCACAGCTCAACAATTTGCTGCAGGAGGTCTCTGTCCACTTTATAGTGCTCCACTATCTCCAGCTCATGTAACCCCTGGTAGGTGAACCTGGGCCTGTACACTCTTCTCCGTCTCCTCACTGTGGGTTGTCCAGCAGCATTTGCATTGTCACCATCCTCAGCATGTTGCATATGTCACCTTATAACAGCAATGGCAGCCCCTAGCATTTTTTGTCTGAGTGTAGTTTTTTTCAGTTTTCACTTCTAGTAGCTTACTCCAGTGTTGCAGTGTCTCTTGAAAGAAACAAACTGCACTGTTGTTTGCAGAGTTTTAAGTGCTGGGCTGGGCTAGTGTTCTGCCTGTGTAATTGCCTGATTCTGATTGTTTGCACCTGCTAGCTCTACTAGTATTCCCTGGTAGCTTCCTACTATTTGTTGTGCTTCCTTTTTCCTTTCTGTTTCCTCGGGGGAGCGACGCGCATACAAGCAGAAACACAATCACAGCAGCTCACACGCAAGCACACATGCTTAGACGGACTAAAACTTGCTTATTTGGGTTAAAACGTGCGCACACCAGTGCAAACATGCTTACAGGTCTTCCAACAGCCTTATACATGCTTACTCCAGCTTAAACGCGTGCACTCACGCTTCCACACGCGCACTCTGTCTTACTCGAGTTTACAGGCGCGCACACACGCGCATACCCACTCAGCAAGAAACTTTGGTGTTATCCACAGTATACACCTTCCATTTCTTGGTTTTCCCTGGCCTACCTGTTGACACACCTCTTTCCATGATGTCTAACTGACAGCTAACACATGCCACTGTGCTCCAATGAGCTTCACTACTTTCATACATACCCCCCTTGTGATGTCACCTATCTCCTACTCTGTTCCTCCCCATATCCTACTCCTACACTCCACTGACTGTGCTCATTTGCTATGTAAAAGTGTGGTTCACTATCCTAACACTCATTTACATAGGATTGCCTACTAATGCTTGGTTACATGTCTTAGACTGGGCTTCTCCCCTTAGCAACCCCTACTTGGTGGCCATGTTGTCTTCAGCCTGCTATTCCCTTACATTGTCACTTAACAATTTTCATAAATTCCACATTTGTGGCTTTTATTGTCTTATTTTATGATTTTTATAGCGCACCCCATTTGCGCGGCACTGCGCTACCCTTAAACACTGGAAATCGCCGAAAAAAAATTCTTTTTATTTTAATTTTGCATCTGGGAAACTTTCCAATGGCCATATATTTGGCCATTGGCATGCTTCCTCAACCATATGCAACCTTTATTTGGAGCTGACAAGGCTCCATTGTGCTATTTGCAGAACGGTACTCAGTTGTCAACTGAGTACATTTCTGCAGCTAACACGTCTCCTACTCGGACAGGTTTGTGCTTCCTGGATCGCAAATTTACCTCATTTGCATGCCTTTCGGCTGCAAGTGAGGTAATTTGCATATCCCAGCCCTGTTCGTGTAGGAGATGTTTTAGGAGCTCTCTTACACGCCCCTACAGGCTGTTCCTGGATCGCCCGTCAGACATGATGGCTGCATGGAGTCTTACTCTACTCGTAGACTCCATGCAAGCCATTGTGAATCCGGCCCAATGTCTGTCACAAAAATAAAGCAGACAATGTATTTTCCTTTGAAGACAAAGGGATGTGTTACCTGAAGAGAGGCTATTTCTAGGAACAGCAACAGCTGTCTTTGAGGCAAGCACAGACTGTTTACTAAAAGTAATTAGAGCACATGCTAGAAGGATGCTTTGTACAGCTGGGAAGAAAGCTTAGTACCACAGTGCATAAATTTGAAGGTGCTACTGCCAAGGGAATACTAGCCTTTTACAAATCTAAATTTCCATCATTGATAGTGCAACTCAGGGACTTCCTAGTGCCGATGATTTACTGTATACTTTATAGGAAGCTCCTACAAACTTTAGTACAAAACATTGAAAGCCTTTTGGACACATGCATACAAATGGGCATACAACACACAGACACACACACACACACACACACACACACACACACACACACACACACACACACACACACACACACACACACACACACACACACACACACACACACACACACACACACACACACACACACACACACACACACACACACACACACACACACACACACACACACACACACACACACACTAAAACAGCTTTTGTTTCAGTTCCCTACCTGAAACGAGTCCATCTGCAGCTCAATGACATCTAGTTCCTGAAACTAGTCCATCTGCAGCAGAAGCTAGTTCCTGTAACAGTCCCGTGCAGCTAAATGTCTTCCTGGGGAAGGTTTCCCTGCAAGAACAGGCTCCAGTCTGCAGACGTTACAGTCCAGACATCTTCCATTCTGTGCGGTCGTCCTGCATAGACTTCTGGGCTGCAGGGCAGAGATGGCCTTTCCTCCCATCTGGGTTGCTGACTGGAGTTCCCAATCTGTGCAATCATGCAGGCGTGGAGTTCTGAGACTCGAAAAATATTTATTTTTTGTTCCTTTTTTTCGCAATTTTTTTTATTTTGTTTTTTTGTCTTTCCACAGCTGGGGGGGGGGCTGCAGTCCTGCACTCCTATAGCACGAGCTGCCCCTGAGCAGTAGTAATTCACTGTGTGAGGAGATTTTTTGTTTTTTCAGTGGTTGTACCAGTATGGAGTTAGTATATGTAACTAAGGGGGATGTTGGTGATTTGGGGGAGGGGCATGGGTATTTATAATAACACTACATTATTAAAAGTTAATTTTAGGTGGTTGCTGGAATATGGATAAATATATATATATATATATATATATATATATATATATATATATATATGTGTGTGTGTGTGTGTGTGTGGGTCTACTTCAAAAGGTTGAAAACCCACATAGTCGAATTACAAAACATTGAGACCATAACAGCAAAAATCTGTTTAATCGAAAGCTTAAAATAACGAAACCTGGAACATCAAACTAAGTCCAGTCTTTACTTAAAGGAATACTTCTCCATCTAAAGACAACCTACACTAAATAACTATCAGAGGTTTTTCAGGGGGCAAACCCCCCTCTAAATTTTATATACAAGCTCCAAGATCACACTACAGTGAGAAAAAGGTGAATTTCCTGATCCTCCCTGTACCGTGATCACCATTTCAAACTGCTGATAGTTATTTAGTGTGATGTGATACCAAATGTCACATGACTATTGCTGCTTTCAGTAGGAATGCGGGATACTACTCAGAAAAATTTAAAATAATAGAGAATGACAAAAATGATGTAAGCATTTAAGTCCATTATCAGAGTCAGGGTAAAATTTATAAACTTTAATGAACTGTATTCCAAACTTCTACCACAGAAGGTCATTTATTTCTGAAAAAAGGATATGTAAGATGTATATCCACTTTCTTTAAATTATTGTTGCCGCTAATAGGTTGGTCATG
This sequence comes from Protopterus annectens, assembly GCF_019279795.1. Classification (NCBI taxonomy): domain Eukaryota; kingdom Metazoa; phylum Chordata; order Ceratodontiformes; family Protopteridae; genus Protopterus; species Protopterus annectens. The sequence goes on from NC_056736.1 coordinate 465,374,616, forward strand.
TAATGTGATTTGTTGTTTACTAGACAGCATCAAAAATCACATGTGATGAAAGGACATTTAGAAAACTGAGTGAAGGGTAAATCAAGACTGAAAATAGAGCCATACCTCCAAAAATCGGGATATCCTGTGCAGGTTAAATCAGGCCTGAAGATAGAAGTATTCCTTCAAATTAGGGACCGGTCAGAGATATAGCAACGTCTTATGCAGTAAGGTGGGGGCATCCCAGGATTATAATTAGAAGGTGGACAGGTGGAAGTCAAATACATATGATGCTTATGTTATGAGTGAATTGCTTTAACTATTTTTCTTTGTTTTTCATCTCTGTTACTGATGAAGCATAGGCATTATGAATGGCTAATCATTCCATAATCAAGAAGCAAAAACGTTGGTTGTAGAATTAGAAGAAAGCCCCCTCTGATGCATAAAGACATGATGCATGTAATGTTGAATGATTTGGAATTTGGGCATGAAGTAGCCTCAACTTAGACAGCTAAGTCTGGCAATGATGCTGAGGCCATTTTGTCGCACCTTAGGGGGTTGACGTATGACAGACAGCGATAAGAGAATTGCTGAAATTAATTGCTGAAGAAATTAATTTTCTTAGGGAATGCTGGCCATGGGCCATTATATGTTTGTCAGACATGGTGCAACAAATAAATTGGAGGAGGCAAGATCCATTACCACAAGGGAAAGAATGCAGTACAGAATTAATAATTCCATGGACAAACTACTGGAGGACTTGGAAGTTACTGATACAGCTCAAAAGGGCATTTGGGTGAAGTGGACAGAGATGTATGACAGGGATGGAGGTTCACCTATCAAACAAAGGTGTACATATTTTTCATTAAGCATTACAGGTAGTGTTAGCTAACCTAGGACTGTGACTCTAATCGTTAAGAGATGTGCTTGGCAGAAGGGAGTTGACTCCATTTCCTCTCTTCTGTGCCAAAGAGTAGATAAGGTAAGGAAGGCCAAAGGTACATGTATGGGGGGTCTACAAGACTTACCAGCTGAGCCTTCCACTGAGTTGTTGGCCACAAAGTGTGGTTGCAAGGGGATTGTCTAGGCTAGCACCTTCCACTGGCAGACTGTAAGGAAGCCTAAGGAAATTGTTTGAACTTGAGGTGCTGTGGGTTTATGTGAATGCTAAAGGGCTGGATATCAACAATGCTGCCTGCTACACACTCACACACACACACACACACACACACACACACACACACACACACACACACACACACACACACACACACACACACACACACACACACACACACACACACACACACACACACACACACACACACACACACACACACACACAAAATGGCTTCCAATCCTGCCTTGCCCACATCTTCTGAAATAGTTGTCTTTCAGTCAGTTAGGGAAACAGATAATAAGCACAAAGCTTCAGCTATTTAACCCATCCAGTTTATTTATTTTTATTTGGCATTTGTTCACAGGTAAATTAATTGGTCCAAGGATCCTTTTCAGCCATGACTTGGGCCAAGCAGGCATTAGCAAAATACAAACAAAATACATAAAGATTAATAGATTACAAAAAATGGAAATAGTTTACAAATGTATGCAAACAATATGATGCAAGTTGATTAAATATTATTTATTCATTTTTACATTTGTTTACCGGGAACGTCCGACTGGACACAAGCCCATTTTCAATGGTGGCCCAGGGAGAAAAGCTCTACATAAGACATACCAGTTCAATGGTTTACTATCAAATGGGTGATATGACTTTGTTCGGCTCACGGCAGTCCAAAACATCCCATTCGATAGTATCGAATGAACAAACATAGAAATGTAGAAATGCACAACAGCGAATGCACTACAGCATTCGCTGTTGTGACTTTCTACATTTTAATGCAGGTACCCTTTCCCTCACTGTAGTGCGATCTCAGAGTTTGCATATATAAGTAGCAGTGGGTGTGGGGGGCACAGCCCCCCACATGGGGGTTGCAGGGGGCTTGCCCCCTGCAAAAACATTCTTTTCTATGAGTTGCTCAGTGCTTACAGTTGCAGAAGTGTGGTGAATGTTCGAATTGTGTCAAATTTGACCATTCACTAGTTCTGCATTCAACATTTTGCATAGTAGTTGTTCCCATATTCACCCATTCAGTTCACACAAATGTAAGCTCGCATATGGCAGAATCACATAACCGATAGTAAACCAAGTTCAACATATAATAACATTCTGAGTACACATTGACAATATAGAAGTACAGGGAAAATGCACTTTATATCACAGGAAATGCAAACAAAAACAGTATAATAAGCTTATTTACAGAGTTAAAGCGAGGGAGGGCTAGGACATTCAAAGATTTTAAATCAGTGGGAAACATCTGCAAGACTTAATAGGAGAGGTAGAAATTTTCCTTACAGATACTAATTCCTTAACAGCAGACTTTGAATACAATTTTATGTGTTTGAAAGATGAAAAAATCAGCTTAAGAAAAAAGAAAGTTTAATGAGGTGCAGTGCATTAGCAAAGCCATGTTTTAGATAGGTGAGTTTTTAGTATTTTAAAATGAGAAAAGGCAGTAGTCAATCTTATTTTAGAGAACAGCGTGTTGTAAATTTTAGTTAGATAATTTGCGAAAAGGGAGTCTCCAGCAACATTACGGGCTTTGGTTAGCTTTAATAGGGATTTATTGCTAGAGTGAAGAGTCCTATTACTGCTGTATACATGTAGTAGATATTGAAGAGCTGAGGTTTTATCTGGTATATAGAGGATTTTATGGGCCATAGTTAGTTGGCTATAAAGTAGGAGTTGAGGAATTTCTAACAAGTTAAGTTGCCTGAGTGCTGTACAGTGATGTAACCTATAAGGAAAGTTTGTGCCAAACCTGGCAATTTTGTTATAACAGGAGTCTAATCCTGCTAAATCAGATTTTTCTTAGGTTAGTGAGAATTGATGAGGCATAGAGAAGGGTTGAGATAAGATGAGTTTGAGCAATGGTTGGTTTTGTGTTTTTTGTAAGATAGTGCTTATTTCTATATAGTGTATACCATTTTTTGTGCACTTTTTATGGTCTGAGAAATGTGGATTTCAAATCTCATGTTGTTGTCTACCACAACCCGCAGAAGTTTAGTGTACGATACGGGTGAGATGATGGCATTGTCCATGGACACAATGTTAAATGGGGGGTACAGTAGGTCTAGTGGGATGGAGAAGCATTAGCTTGATTTTGTTGGGATTCAGAATTAGCTGGGAGTTGGTCAGCTCTGTTTCGACTGCATAGAAGGAGTCTTGTGTTAATGAATGGAGTTCTTGTAGACAAGAAGCAGCACAGATTAGTGTGGAATCATCTGCACACTGAACAACAGAAGCTTGCAGAGTTGAAGTGTGGAGATTGTTAGTAAATAGTGAAAAAAGTATAGAGCCTAGATGGAACCTTGAGGAACTCCTACAGTAACAGGAAGAGGGGCTGGTAGGTTTTGTTGCCATAGTACTGCTTACTGGCTCCCAGTTAGGTAGTCCTGGAACCAAACAAGAGTAGATTGGCTAAAATTCAGGTCAGAGAGGACATTGATATGTTTACTATAGGAGACCGTGTTGAAGGCTTTGGATAAATTGAGAACGATAAAGGATACAAATTTGTCATTATTTCTGTGATGGTTAATTGTATTAGTGAAATACATTAGAGCAGTGGTAATACTGTTGTGTGAATGAAAACTGTGTTAGGTGTTGGACATTATATTGTTAGTATGCAGGTAGTCCATGTTTTCTATGTGTATATTTCTCTCTAGTATCTTGGACAAGGGGAATAGGATTGAAATTGGTTGGTAGTTAGATCTGTTGAACTGCCTCCATTGTGTAGTGGAATAATGTGTGAAATTTTCCAAATAGCAGGAATTTGGTGTTCAGATATGTATCTGTTGACACGGATGGATACTGGATAGGTGATTGCATTGGTGGCAATTATAAGAAAAACTGCTGGTAACTTATCAGCAGCTAGTATAGTGGGCTTTAGTTTTTTAAGCAAACTTTTATTGTGTCAGTTGAGACAGGTTGTAGGGAATATGTGTTGCTGTTATTCTGTGGTATAGGATTAACTAGTGTAGAAGTGTATACTTGTTTGTTAGAGAAGGCTAGAATAGTCTTGGTGAAGTATTTATTGAATTGGGTAACTATGCTATCAGAATTATTAGTAGTAGAAGGGGGTACTAGCTTTACCAGGCAGGAGCATGTTATTAATAGCTGAACAAAACTTTTGTGGGTTGTTTTGGTCTTCGGTTTGGATGCCAGTGTAGTAGTTTATCTTTTCTTGTTTAACTAGTCACTTTGTCTTATTTCTGAGTTCATGGTAAACTTGTTTTGCAACTTGGAACTTAGTTTTATACCATTGTTCCCAGGCTTTGTCTCTTGATTTTAGCATTGACCTAGTTTCTTTGCTTAGCCATGGGACAGTTAGATTTTATTCTTATTCTTCTTGCTGGGAGCTTTTGTGTTTAAGATATCAAGGAAGTTAGTGTTAAAATAATTAATGGCATCTTCTAGGGAAAGTTGCTTAAGTGGTGTACAATAAGTGTTTGAGGGAGGATATGAAGTCTTTGGGGTGAAAGTTTCTTTTATTCCTTATGAGATGGTAAGTAGGTAGTTTTAATGCGTTTATTCGGTGTCTGAGTAGAAAGGTTAGGAGATGGTCACTAAGGCTATCTGGGAGACAACCAGATTGAAAGGAGTGGGCTGGTTATTTGTTAAAATCCAATAAATAATGGTGTGCCTATTAAATACCTTGTGAATTCTAGTGGGTGTCTGGATGGTTTGGGTGAAGCAATTGTGGTTGATGTGATTCATGGGGTTTTAGGAGGTACAGGTTAACCAATCTATATTAAAATCTCCTGTTGAATATGTATTTTAACAAGAGGGAGGAGCATAGGGTGACATACAAGAGTGGAGGAAGACACACACAGGTGTATTATATCTTATGTAGAAGGGCCAGTCTGAAGGAGATTGGAGACTGCAAAGTGGTGGCAGGGGAAAGTGTAGTTAGGCAGCACAGGATGGTGGTTTGTAGGATGACATTGGTGATCAAGAAGAGGAGGATGAGTGTGAGGGCAGCACCAAGGATCAAGTGGTGAAAATTGAAAAAGGGGAATTGTGAGGTGATGTTCAGGGAAGAGTTAAGACAGGCACTGGGTGGCAGTGAAGAGTTACCGAATAGCTGGGTAACTACAGCAGAGCTAGTAAGAGAAATGGCTAGAAAGGTGCTTGGTGTGACATCTGGAAAGAGGAAGGAGGACAAGGAGACCTGGTGGTGGAATGAAGAAGTACAGGAGAGTATACAGAGAAAGAGGCTGGCGAAGAAGAACTGGGATTGTCAAAGAGATGAAGAAAGTAGACATGAGTATAAGGAAATGAGGTGCATGGCAAAGAGAGAGGTGGCAAAGGCTAAGGATAAGGTGCATGAAGAGCTGTATAAAAGGTTGGACACTAAGTAGGGAGAAAAGGACCTGTACCGATTGGCTACACAGAGGGACCAAGCTAGTAAAGATGTGCAACAGGTAAGGGTGATAAAGGATAGTGAGGGAAACGTACTCACAAGCGAGGAGAGTGTGTTGCGTAGATGGAAAGAGTACTTTGAGGGGTTGACAAATGAAGAGAATGAGAGGGAGAAAAGGTTGGATGATGTGCGGATAGTGAATCATGAAGTGCAGTGGATTAGCAATGAGGAAGTAAGGATAGCTATGAAGAGGATGAAGAATGGAAAGGCTGTTGGTCCAGATGACATACCTGTGGAAGCATGGAGGTGTTTAGGTGAAATAGCAGTGGAGTTTTAACTAGATTGTTTAATGAAATCTTGGAAAGTGAGAGGATGCCTGAGGAATGGAGAAAAAGTGTTTTGGTACAGATTTTTAAGAATAAGGGTGATGTGCAGAGCTGTAGTAACTACAGAGGGAGTAAACTGATCAGTCACAGCATGAAGTTATGGGAAAGAGTAGTGGAAGCTAGGTTAAGAAGGGAGGTGATGATTAGTGATCAGCAGTATGGTTTCATGCCAGGAAAGAGCACTACAGATGCAATGTTTGCTCTGAGAGTGTTGATGGAGAAGTACAGAGAAGGTCAGAAGGAGCTGCATTGTGCTTTGTGGATTTAGAGAAAGCATATGACAGGGGACCTAGAGAGGAGTTGTGGTATTGTATGAGGAAGTTGGGAGTGTCAGAGAAGTATGTAAGAGTGGTACAGGATATGTACGAGGGTAGTGTGACAGCAGTGAGGTCTGCGGTGGGAGTGACGGATGCGTTTAAGATGGAGGTGGGATTACATCAAGGATCAGCTCTGAGCCCTTTCTTATTTGCAATGGTGATGGACAGGTTGACAGATGAGATCAGACAGGAGTCCTCGTGGACTATGATATTTGCAGATGACATTGTGATCTGTAGTGAGAGTAGGGAACAGGTGGAGGAGACTCTGGAGAGCTGGAGATATGCTCTAGAGAGAAGAGGGATGAAGGTCAGCAGGACTAAGACAGAATATATGTGTGTGAATGAGAGGGAGGATAGAGGAATGGTGAAGATGCAGGGAGTAGAGGTGGTGAAGGTGGATGAGTTTAAGTACTTGGGATCAACAGTTCAGAGTAATGGTGAGTGTGGAAGAGAGGTGAAGAAGAGAGTACAGGCAGGATGGAGTGGGTGGAGAAGAGTGTCAGGAGTGATTTGTGACAGACGAGTACCAGTAAGAGTGAAAGGGAAGGTCTACAAGAGGGTAGTGAGACCAGCTATGTTATATGGGTTGGAGACAGTGGCATTGACAAAAAGGCAGCAGTCAGAGCTTGACGTGGCAGAGTTGAAGATGTTAAGATTTGCACTGGGTGTGACAAGGATGGACAGGATTAGGAATAAGTATATTAGAGGGTCAGCCCAGGTTGGAAGGTTTGGAGACAAAGCCAAAGAGGCAAGATTACACTGGTTTGGACATGTGCTGAGGAGGGATGCAGAGTATATTGGGAAAAAGATGCTAAGGATGAAGTTGCCAGGTAACAGGAAAAGAGGGAGGCCTAAGATAAGGTTTATGGATGTGGTGAGAGAGGACATGCAGGTAGTTGGTGTGACAGAGCAAGATGCAGAGGACAGGAATAAATGGAAACAGTTGATCTGCTGTGGTGTGACGGAGCAAGATGCAGAGGACAGGAAGAAATGGAAACAGTTGATCTGCTGTGGCGACCCCTAAGAGGAGCAGCCGAAAGAAGAAGAAGAAGATTAAAATCTCCCATGATTATTGTTTCCTGAGGCAGTGTTTTTGTGGTCCAATGCAATATAATTTCTTGGCGTGGGGATGTTGTCTCCAGGTGGCATATAAGTTCCTATTATATTTACCTGTTTTTTTAGAATTAATATTAGTTTGGTAAAAATCACTTCAGCACTGTCACAGTTGGGGATGTTATGATCTAAAGCTCATAGAGTAAGGTGATTTTTGAATAAATGGCTATACCCCCACCCATTTTGCCATTTCTTTCTACACATAGTATATTCTAGCCAGGATCAAGAATTTCATTATTACTAATATTGGGTTTTAGCCAATTTTCAGTTATTAGTACAATGTCAGGTGAGTATAGACAGATGTTAGCATGCAGGTCATGGAGTTTGTTTGTGATACTCCTAATATTAATGTTTCATACTAGGAGATCAACTTTTCTCCTAGGGAGGTTTGGTGAAAGATGGAGGTGGTTGCTATGTTGGGGAGGCATCCAGTTTAGGTTATTTTTTGGGCCAGAATTTGAGTAAATGTCTCTGCTGAGAGTTAGTTTGATTGCAATATAAATTAATGATTTTAGAATTTTAACTATGTACCTATCATATTTCAGGGAAATTCTGTGGGAATTGTGGTGAGGGAGTAGAGTGCAGGGGGTAAGTTAAAGGGATGTAGTATTAAAGACTGAGGAAGATATGATAATAATGTTTGGTTTAAATTTTTGTGGGTAGGAGAAGGAGGCAGTTTGGTAGTGGATTGGTTATTTTAGATTGGTGTGGTAAGAGGACAAATGAGCAGCTAATGCTAAGACTATTAAAGCAGCGGTATGTAAGTATAGCATTTTGTTGTAGAGGGGGCTGTTTTGGATCAGACCAATTTTTATAAGCTGAGGTAGAGTTTTGTCATGAGGCTTTGGATTAGGTAGTTCAAATCTGAAGTGATTAGTTGGTTTTGCTGTAGGTTGAGATGGGTGGGTTATATAATTAAGTAGTGATTATTACTTAAATGAGTTGTCCTTGGTGGTTGTATGATATGGGTAGTGGGAGTGTCTAGCTAAGAATAATTACAGGTGCAGTTGGGGTGGGTGGGAATTGGGGGTAGGGTGGGGAGCAGAGTGAGCCTGAGAGTAGAAAGGGCAAACAGAGCAGGTAGATCCAGGGTGTGGTGTGAGAGAAAATTCAGAACAAAAACAATCAGTGGCAGAACATTTAGGTACGTCATCTCACTGTTTCAAACCCCAGGATTGACCTAGATAAGCACTTATAATAGTCAGCAGTGTCTAATTAGTTTAAATATTTAGTGAACTGTAGACTTCATTTACTTCACTACTAAAGAACAGCAATAAGAAGTTAAACCTTTGCTTTAAAATATAGTACTGACTAAATGCTGGGGGACGTCTACGGGGTCAGGGGGAAATAAGCAGCTGTTGGCCCTAACATAAGAGACCAGAGTTTGACTGGATAATTATAGGTGTACAAATAACACTCAATTATTTAGTAGATATACCTGTTGTTTTACTTTAATTTTCCCAAGACTGTTGTTAGAGCTTTCATTTGTTTCTACTCTACTTAATGTCTGCGCTGAAGGATGGGATCACAGTGAAGACTCACAGGAAGTCTAGGTACTAAAAGAGTGAGAGAAAGCCAGTTAGAGGGATTCCAGCATGTGTAGGGAGAGTAAAATTACCTTCAACAAGCAACTATCACTACAACATAAAAAAATACTATATTATGCCAAGCAATATAAGTTCATCGGATATATACCTCAAGCAACTAAACACAGCATAATTTATTGGGATTAGTACTATGTTTACAGAAGGTTAGGTATTTTAGTGATACTGTTTTTGCATAGAATGTTTTTGTAAACAATCTATGACCAAGCCTTGTTAAAACATTCACACTTAGTCAAGCTGATGCAGCTTGTTAACTACAACAAAAACTGTACCATTTACTATGCAGGTCCATTTCTCAAAGGAAATACAGTAAAATACGTAACATTCACCTTGCAGTTCTGTTGTTCTAATAAAGCAGCAGTGATAGATAGATCTATAGTAGTAATTAAAAACAGGTTGTAAGTAATTCCCAGATAATTAAACACATGTATCTGTTTAAAGTACACTTGCATTGCATACTTAAATATACAAATAATGTAAACTATAATGAGTAAGTTGAACAAATGTATGTTGTTAACTCATATGTGGGCATGAAGGAGAGAGACAAAAGGTAAATGGAGAAATATAAATTATTGAGGGTAGTTATTGTCTGTTTTAATACTCAGTAGAAACACTGAAATGCACTGAAATTGTTAATCTGCATTAAGAATGGTGATAGAATTGTTGCTGAACTAAAATCTAATGATGGTGATCAATCTATGAAATGTGAACATGATGCTGTTACAATAATAAGAGGTATTCCGAATAGGATGGCTGTGCCAGAAGGAAACATATCTGTGTTAAAGAGCTATATAGCGTATATTGTGCTCAGGTACACATTATGAATGCTGAGGTTATGACAACTGTCCTCATACTGCAGTTGTTCATTGCCTTCTTCTACCTTATATTGGAATTTATTATCTGCAGCCTTTGTGTTCTTAATTTATGTACTGAATTGCTCCCCAGGCTAGTGAAAGCGGATAACATATGCATACTAAATCTAGAGCAATTGATAATAGTTTTTCAATCTTACTCACAAACACTGGCTAATCTACAATGTATGTACTGTACCTGTGTACTATGTATGTATTCTACCTACATTCCAAAGTTCAGCTGTACACCACAAATCTATTACTTACCTTTATTTTTAAAATTAATATCTTTTTTGATTGTTCTCTCCACTGTAACTGTTTGTGCCGCATACCACTGTAAAAACATGTCTCTTGTAATTTGTGTGTATACTGATTATGTCTGAATAATTAAATGTGTCTGTAATTTTTCTTTGTGGAGCTTTTCTCCCCGGGCCTCTGCTGAAAAAGGGCCTTTTCGGCTCAGTCAGACACCCCCGGTTAACAAATGTAAAATAAAATAAAAATAAATAAATAAATGAATATGAAGCACTTCAAGGTAACAAGAAGCTCAGTTGCTTTTTGTTGTTACTTGCTTTTGGGGATATTTTTAGTTATTCATTTATCTTAGTGCAGTTGCATTACAAAAATGACTTCACAAAACATGTAACAGCACTTCCGCCTGCTAAAGTCTGTATTTATTCTTAACTTACATGGTGGCTTGCATGAAAGTTTCTCAACTTATGGAATGAAGAAAAACATGCAAGTCAATGATCAGCAGCCCTGGTTATATTCAGCTAAGAAATACAGGAAGAAACTGTATACACATATACAAACTGAGCTTGCATGTAGCAATCTAGATGGACTTGTGCATATTTGGTTGCCAGTGTAACAACCAGGCAAATTGCTTGGAATGCAGATATGTAGCATTTCTGTAATTTACTTATTTATTGCAGGTTGTTAGTCATGTTGTTTCTTCTTGGTGAGGTCCTCTTACAAAGGACAACTAGAAAGAATAGTTCTAAATTGACATTAAATAAAGCTGAAAGTTAAAACAAGGAATAATTCCATAAAAGCACCAAAAACAAGAAAACAATACACAGAGTAGCACTCAAAATTGTGATGCACAGTGTCCTGTAGTAACAATGTATATCTGTGAAAACATCAAAGCATTGCAGTGACAGGCTATGTGCAGATCATATAATCAATACAAATATGTAATTAGGCAGGGAATATAACAAAAATTAGGACAGAGGGTGTACATAAGCATTATTCTTCACTAATGGCAATAGATTTGTATAACAACCACAACCCAAGACTAAGATCAAAAATATGGTTAAAAAATGCATTCTGTTTTTTTTTTTTAACAGAAGAATCAACACCATGTGCCTACTGTTATGAACACACATTGACTATATATATATATATATATATATATATATATATATATATATATATATCTGTGTGTGTGCGCGCGCGTGTGTGTGTGTGTGTGTGTGTGTGTGTGTGTGTGTGTGTGTGTGTGTGTGTGTGTGCGTGTGTGTGTGTGTGTGTGTGTGTGTCTTTTTGCTTAAATAACGTATTAGGTGTTTCTTCAGTCACTGCACATCCTGCAGCTATGAATAAAACAAGACTGAGTGAGTGCTTCTGAAAGTGTGTGTGTATGTGTGCATGTGTATATGTATATGTGAATATATGTAAAGATATATATAAATATATATATATATATATATATATATATATATAAATATTTGTATATATATTGCTCCTCTGCATTTCACCGAATGCACATTTGTCAGACAAATCCAGGGGTATCATTTAATGTCAATCATATGGATGGTCGAAAGGTGGATGTGTCATTGGTATGGAATATATCGATACAGGTAAGTGGGGGTGGGGGTGAGAACGTGTGTGTGTGTGTGTGTGTGTGTGTGTGTGTGTGTGTGTGTGTGTGTGTGTGTGTGTGTGTGTGTGTTTGTGTGTGAGTTAGGGTTGGGATCAGGGATGAATGAAGAATGGGTGTTGTGTGTTTGTGTGTAAATCTATGTATTTTAGGGTAAGGGTTAGGTTAGCTTACGTAAGGTTAGGTTAGGTTAGGATAGGGGATACATGTAGTGTTGGTTGTGCATGTTTGTGAATGTTTGTGTGTCTAAGTCTGCCTTTCATAGTGACAGTGTTACAGGAAGATTTTAATGATGTTAATGTATAGTGTTAGGGCTGGGGGGAGTTGCAGCATTAGGGTTAGGGTTGGCACCCATTACTAAGGTGGTTGGAGGAGCTCTGTCACCCTGCCTTTTTTACACTGTAATATCATTAAAATCTTCCAGTAACACTGCCACATTTCAGATAAGTTTGAGGCTAAGTGTTAATATCAGAAGAAGAAATAGTTTTCTTCTCTCAATATTACTGTTTTTGGTTTTGTTTGTGTTCTCTATTGTGTATGATCAAACTTATTTTGTCGGTTTTATATTCATTCTTAGGGTGGGTCAGTCATACACAACAGACCCATATATATATATATATATATATATATATATATATATATATATATATATATATATATATATATATATATATATATATATATATATACCATATTTCCCCGAAAATAAGACCGGGTCTTATACTTTTTCCCCTGCCAAAATACGCATTACGGCTTATTATCAGGGGATGCCTTATTTATCACCCCTGTACAACAATCTACATTTATTCATTTATTCATGTACAAAAATCGACATTTATTCGTGTACACAAATCAACATATATTTATGTACACAAATCGACATTTATTCATGTACAAAAATCAACATTTATTTGTGTACACAAATCGACATTTATTTGATACTTTTCCGTTACTGGCCAACAGTTCTAGTTAGTGCATTAACAGTTGTGTGAGAATTCTACATAAACAGTGCAACAAACATTTCAACTTCAGAATATCTACACCTTGGTTTTCACAGTGCAATATTTCATGCTTAACAGAAAGTTCAGAAAAATATCAATGCATGTGTATTGGAGGAGGGTAATAAAACAGGTGAATAACTGCCACTTTTTGAGTGGTGATGCTTTCTTTATTCCTTACCCAAACCATAAGAGAAGAATGATGGAAAGTCATAAAAATGAAGTCTGGGAACTAGTGGCCTTACTTTGTAATTACCCCTTGATAATGAAACGTTACCTTAATACAACAAAGTCAAAAAAACTGACTAGAGCTTGCTGGCAGCTGAAAACAGAAGCAATCCATTCTGTTGCCCTGATAACAGAAAAGGTATTCAAATACAGTCATTTCAACTTCTTCTGGAACATTGTCATAAGTCTCCAACCCCCGAATTCCAGCCAGAATTTCTTGCGACTTCATTTCCTGTAGAACCATTGGCCCCAATCTGCCATGCCTAGCAATAGAGCTCTCCTTAAATGAACACTACTTGTCCATGTAGCCTACGCATAGTGCATTGGAAACACAGCTGTCAGTGATTTTATCCCATGAATTCTTCACCCAAGTCACAACAATTTGCAGGCTAGGCTTCACAAAGTTTCTACGCTAATTTCTCTCCATTCTATTTTAAATGTAGTCATTGAATTCCATGCTCAAATGGTCCTTGAATGGCTTGTTTATTGCAATATCAAGAGTCTGGAAATAGGCAGTCATTCCTGCAGGAATCATTATCTGAGCTATTCTTCTTTGTGCAAGGAAGTTCTTCATGTCTTTAGCATGGTGAGTGCTGGCTGAATCCCAGACAAGCAGGCCTCTTTCGCCACCTCGCAAAACAAGTGGCAGCATTAAATCAACCCATTCCTTATAACTGCTTGTGTGCACCAGACTTTTTCAGTTTCAAGTATTTAAATGCATGAAACATGTTCAGTCTTATCTTTTTTGCCCTTACTAATGATTAGAGGTGGGTTTTCTTTCCATCTAGACAAATTGTCAAAATACAGGTAACACTTGCACTTTCGTAACCAGTGGAGGGAATGTAGATTGATGAGGCACCCCTCTGATCAATTGTTGTTTGTGATCCTTGGCCCATAAACACTGCAGTTTCATCCATAGAAATCATGTTGAGAGGTGATATTTAGAAAAGTCGATGCCATCAACAAAGGACTTGAACGCAAGTGCACGTTTAATAACTTCAGTATCTTCCAACTTGAATGGTGTTGTCGATCATCTTAGAGACAGTTCATATCGCTGAAGAAAGCCATCCAGCCAATGTTGTGATGCTTTGAATTCTTCTGGGGATATTTCTAACTCTGGTGCCATTGCAAGGGCAAATGCTTGAATATCAGCCATGCACACAACCAAAGCCTTTGCTCTCCTGTTAGCAATCCATTCACAGATGATGTCTTCCAGCTCAGGAAATAATGGTTGCTGACCTGATCCACACTTGCACTTCTTACCATTTCCGTCATCCACCTGTTGACTGAGGTTATTGTTCCATGCTCACCATTTTTGGACCATTCGGAGATCCATCTTCTTCCCTTTGCAAAAAGCCATCATATTCTTTCCCCGAGAGTCCTCCATGATTCCTTTCTTGTACACGATGGAATAGCTCTTTCTTTTCACACTCATCTTGTCTGGGGGTGGTTAATTAAAAACTTGCGAGATAGGAGTGGCAACAAAAATGATGACAGGAAGAAACAACCACACCCGTTCATTATCAAGTGTAAATGTTTTACGTGAGTTGTCTGTACTTTGACCAATCAAAGTACACTTGCCAGTGTTTATGGGCCAAGGATCTCAAACGTCAAGTGTGAGTGAGGAATAGGGTTACAGTTACAGTAAGTATTGTGGAGGACTCACAGGAAAAGAATCTTACGACTTTCTGCAAAGAGAAGTTGGGTGTGCGAATGGTCCGAAAATGGTGAGCAGAGTACGATTACCTCAGTCAACAGGTGTCAATAATATTATTATTTTATAATTCAACACGTTCATTGTGTGTTGTTGACTATCTTAACTGGGGCTTATTTTTGGGTTAGGCTTATATCATGATCACCCTGGAAAACCATGCTAGGCCTTATTCTCTGGTTAGGTCTTATTTACGGAGAAATACGGTGTGTGTATGTATATATACATATATATATAGATATATATATATATATATATATATATATTTATATATATATATATATATATATATATATATATATATATATATATATATATATATATACATACACACATACATATAGATAGCTATAGATAGATAGATAGACGGGTCCACTGCAAATGGTCGAATTCCCACAATCTTGAACTTCATATGTTTGACCCCATATGATCAAGGTTGTAAAAGCTTGACTGGACTGCATGGAGATCTGCATACAGTGCGTATCGGGAATATTTCCCGTTACTGCAATGTAGTGTGATCTCGGAGTTGGTATATTTAAGTAAGTGGGTGTGGGGGTGCAGAGGGGCTTGCCCCCCTGCAAAATACTGATTTTATCAGTATTTCTTTTGTTTTTTGCCGGTTCGGAAAAACGGCTTTCGCGATTATGCACTTTCGCGGTAGTGCAGTTTCACTCTTACGAGTGTCGATGTTGCTTATTCGAGATTTTGGGAATTCGAGCAAGCAACATAGACCCAGATAAATATATAGCTATACATGGGAAAACCATGCTAGGCCTTATTCTTGGGTTAGGTCTTATTTACAGAGAAATACGGTGTACATATGTATATATATATATATATATATATATATATATATATATATATATATATATATATATATATATATATATATACACATATATATATATATATATACACATACACACATACATATAGATAGTGATAGATAGATAGATAGATAGATAGATAGATAGATAGATAGATAGATAGATAGATAGATAGATAGATAGCTATAGCTATATCTATATATAGATATTTATTTATTGATATTTAATTACTGGAAAAGTCAGACTTTTTACGAGCCCATTTTCAATGGAGGCCCGGAGCAGAAAAGCTCCAAAGTATTAAGTATGATAATTTTACAGTCTTTAAAAGTAATACAAAAAGCAAATGCAGTTTAAATAATTATACCAAATGAGACATAATATGAAATCATTGGTTAAGAATCGATACAAGTTATATGACAGTGTAGCCAGTTTATAGAGAAATTAAAGGTAAGGTACTTTAATACAAACAGAAAGTGCAATACAAAATGAGAGAAAAGCAGGCTTATGGAATATTTAGAGAGGAAAGCCTAGGGAAAGAAATTGATAGAAGTATGGAAGGGAGAGTAAGGAGAAGTATTTGTTCACATTTATATATATATATATATATATATATATATATATATATATATATATATATATATATATATATATATAGATTTACTTCATAACACTGAAAGCTCAAAACACTGAAACTCAAAACACTGAAACCAAATCACTGAAAACTCAAAACATGGAAAACACATATCATACATATACTGAGTTTAAACAACATAAATCATAGCACTTTCCACCAAGTGTGGATATTATATATATCAACTCCAAGAATGCACTTCACTACACTAAGTGCAATCTTGGAGTTGATATACTAAAGTAGCAGGGGGTGTGGGGGGGTGCAGCCCCCATGTGGGTGCAGGGGGGCTTGCCCCCCTGCTTACACTTGGTGGAAAGTGCTATGATTTATGTTGTTTAAACTCAGTATATGTATGATATGTGTTTTCAGTGTTTTGAGTTTCAGTGTTTTGAGTTTTCAGTGTTTTGGTCTTCTATATTATGAAGTTTTCTCATTTTCAGTGTTTTCAGTTTTCAGTGTTATGAAGTGAATCCATATACATATATATATATATATATATATATATATATATATATATATATATATATATATATATATATATATAAAATCTATGTCTATATTTATAAATACAGATGTCTATATACACACATTAGCAATTTACTTTGTTGATTGCTCAGTTTTCTGACAGAATGTACTGTTATGTCTTTTACTGAAAGCTGTGTTTATTGAGTACTGACTTTCATAAGTAGGAGGAATGCTGAATGGTTACATATTTTAGGAGATGTGCTTTTGATTACCTTGTCTGTGTTTGTTAATGCTGAAACATTTTAATATACTGAAAGGTTTGGCATTAGGCGTGGAAGTGTATGTCAAATGTTTGTGGGATAGGGATGGAGTTACAAGAAGAGCTAGGTAAGGGGATTGATTTAGTGTTATGCTTGTGAGTTGATGTATGTGCAGTGTGCTTAAGTGTTTTGTATAGTGGTGCTGTCAGTAAAATGTTTTTTTCAGAAAGTAATGTGTAGCATTGGGGTTAGGGATGGGAAAGGATAGGGTTAGCACACATGAGTAAGGGTGGGCAGGGGTCTAGTCCTAAGCCTAACCCTGGTCTTGTCCGTAACACCAACACAACACATTACTTTCTGAAAAAACATTTCCCTAATATCACCACTATTTAGAGAAGGTCTGTCTAAAGGTACTGTTAAGTATGTTTGTGAGTGTGTGTGTGTGTGTGTGTGTGTGTGTGTGTGTGTGTGTGTGTGTGTGTGTGTGTGTGTGTGTGTGTGTGTGTGTGTGTGTGTGTGTGTGTGTGTGTGTCTGTATGTCTGTGTGTCAGGGTCTGTGTGTATGTATGTGCATGACTGATCACAAAAGGAAACTGTTTATCTTATTTTTTGATCAGTACAGTGTGAGGTGTGGATAGTTTGTTCAGATTTTGGCTTTTTGAAGTTCATGGAGTTTGTTTTTCAGTGACAGGAGGTCTCAGCATTTTTTTCAAGCTTTTGATATTTGGAATGTCATGTGCTCATAGGCTTATAAGAGAATGTTAGATGGCAGACCATTTGTAGCCTGGACACATAATCCCACATAGAAGTTGTTGAGACACTTTATCACCAAACCCTACAAATGAAGTGCTTGTGCATAGTTATGACCCCTTTTCATAATGGCTTGAGGGGCAGAACAGGAATGTACTTGCAATTTCCCATCCCAGTGTTTTGGTGACATTTAAAAAAGCCAAGGGAGCTATTATGCTTTAAATCCAAGAAAATCTATTCTATAAAATATGATTTTGGTCTGATAGATATCTATGTCAGCAGGTCCTGTTTATATTTCAGTGGACTTTTATATCTTTTGATTGTGCATTAATGGTATTTCTAGTTTTGTTGATGAGTTGAAGTTTGCAAAGGACCAAACCTCTCCAGGCTCTATCGGCAAGATAGAGGCTCCCTTCTAAGACTTAATAGGAAACAGAAAAGAGTGGGAGCTCTTTAAGATTATCAGGGTAGCTCAGACATGCTTTTGAATGCTTTAGTAAGAAATTACTGCAGTCTCTAGAACTGGGTCCTGTACATGCCTAAGGGTGAATTTACTCAATTATTGGCCTGATATGGGAAGAGTAATAGGAAATGATGATTTCAGTGATCTAGAAAATATGCCATTGGTATGCCATTGGTAATCATACTGGATATATGAAAGGATTTCCTGACAACAGTGGTCACATGATGGTCATAGGATAGTTCATTGTTAATGGAAGTGCTCAAGTCCCAAAAGACCTTGTCGACCTTTGGTGGCGTGTCCCCTATATTATAGGAGCAGGGATGCTCAGGTTTGCCAGTGGAGACTTTGCTGCACTTCCTGGCATATAACTTGAGGCTGTGACCTGTTTAGAAAAGTCCACCAAGTTTAAGAAGTAAGATCTGCCTTTAACAAATTCAAACTGATTTGAGCCCAGTGACTGCGTATGCCCTTGTTATTAAATTCTAGAATGATATGCTCCATTGCCTTATGTATAAGGCCGGTAAGGCTTATGGGTCTATTGTTGCCTGGATGGGTTTATATCACATGATCGAAACATGAAAACATCGCATGCTATAACAGTGAACTGGTAACCTCGAAAGCTGAAAACTCTGAAAGCTGAGAACAGTGATTTTTTTCCCTGGGAAAAAAAAAATCACTGTTCCAGTACAAAACTCGAACTCCCCCAACTTAAATATACCAACTCCAAGATCCCACCACAGTAGAGTAAATAGCGAAGCCGTGGAAACGGCCCACCAAATTATTTCCCTGGGAAAGAATTTGATGTTCCGAGGCTTTGCTGTTATCAGTCTTCGAGCTTTTGGGTTCAATATTATAACATTCGAAGTTTTGCGACTTCGATGTTATGATATAGACCCACCTGGATCATTATTGAGTCCCCTTTGTGGAGTGGAGTGAATACTGTAGTTCACACTTCTGTAATAAATCCATTTAAGAGGCTGAGAATAAACAAATTTAATAGCATGTCTGCCAGACAATGCTTTGTGCCAGCAAGTAGACAGCCTGGCACACTATCAGGGACCATGGTGCTAATATCCTTGGCCTGGGAGAGTACTTAATACTTGTTCAGAGGTGATGAGTACGGGAAGCATGGACATGCACATGTCACGTGGATAAAGGAGTCAAGTTTTGTCCTCAGGGGATGAGTTTTTGCTATTATTTTGTATTTGCTCAGAGAATTTCTGGGTATTACTTTTAAGATTTCTGATATAGCCAAAGAAGATTTCATGGTTGTCCTTGGTATGAGTATCAGTTCTTAATTTGTGTTTGCTCTAATTTTCTTTCAAACTCCTTTGTTGATGATATTGAGTTCTCTTCTTTCTTATGGCGTCTTAAGTTTGCCTTTATGGAGTAGGAGTTTCTTCCTTTTACTGTATACTTTAAAACTGGTGTTCTACTAGGTAGGTTTGTTCTTGAATTTGGCACCATATTTATGCTTTAGGGGGGTCAAGGCTTTAATACAAGCTTGGAAATGAGCACAGAATGTACCTCTGAAAGTGGAAGCATGTGGTATATAGAGTCTTCTAGGAGAGGCAGTTTGAATTTGATCAGGTTTTCTGTTAGATGGATTAGATTTGCCTTGGAATAATCTCTGAAGACATTGTATGTCTCTAATCTTACCCTTAAAGTATTATAGCATGGTAGTCAGATCTCTAAAGAAAATTTGTAACTTTGAGTACGGAGCATAGCTAGCTATATGGTAGGGACAAAGTACAATATATTTGTACTCCTTGTCAGATTTAGGACTAGCTGGTCTAAGAAACTGGCATTAACAAAGTCCAGGAATTTCTCTGCATTGGTCCCCCAGTCAATAGAGAGATAGCTAAAATTTGTTTATATATGCCTCAGGGTCAATGTAATTGAGAGGGTATAGTAGCTGGCTAAGAAATGGAAACAGGTTTTATTTGTCAAGAGAAAGATGTTCATCAAAGAATTCTTCCTCCGGTGGATAGCAAATGTTGAAAGAGGTGGCTGTGAACATATTTTTTGGGAGTGTAATGAGCTGGCAGACTTTAGGGATTCCCTGCAGACCGCTCTGTCGGAGACGCTGGGTGAATGGATTGGATTAACTGGGGAGATGATTTTTTTGAGCTATGATACGGAATTAGAATTACCTAGACATAGTAAAGTCTTGCTGACTCTAATTAAGGTGGCTGCCACAAAAGCAATTACTAGAAAATGGAAATCAAAGTCTAGACCAACTTTACTAGAATGAGAGAATATAGTAGAATGAGAGAATATAGTAACAGAAATAAAACAACTGGAACTGGGATCTTTAGAAAAGGGATGGAACAAACTACACAGGAAAAATAGGAATTGTGGAAACAATATATGCAGAGAAGGAATGAGGTTTAAGAGGCAAGATTTGAATGAGCCATATAATGCTTCACTGACAATGACTGGATAGATTATATGTGATGTATAATATTTGCAATTACAGTTGTTTCAATGGCACCTTGTGATGTATAATGTTTGCAACTAAAGTGATGTCAGTGTTGTCTGCTTTTCATTTATATAAATGTAAGATTGCCTATGTCATACATAGGTTCATAGGTTCATTGCTCTGTACTAGGCTAATGGCCCTGGAGCCTTTACAAGCTTAGCCCCAAAAAAATGCCCAAGCAGCTAATGTTAGTTCATAGTGCCCCTATCTAGTAGGGCAACTAGAATGATCCCTGGAGTGAACTTTCTGTTACCCATCCACTTGTCAATATTTCTGTTGATGAGGGCCAGCAAGGTGCTCTGTTTGACATGAATGGGAAGGGTTCCTATTACTTGATCAAATGTTTAGGTTAGCAAATACCTAAACGTCGATCTGGTAATAGTAAAAGCAAAAACTGTGAACAGCCGATTTAAGGCAGGGAAAGAATTCCCTAGGCCATTATGCAAATTTTTCCCCTTTCTCCACTGTAGAGTGATCTCGGAGTTGTTATATTTAGTTAGGGGGGGTATGTTGGGCGAAGCCCCCCCACTTAATTTTGGTTTCTTTTTCTTTTTTTTTTTTTTTTTTTGCAGCCGAGGGAATTCATTACCTATGTTAAATTGGCCGTTTGCTGTTTTAATTTTTTGATATTACCAGTTCGATGTTTAGGTAGTCGCTAACCTAAACATTTGATCAGTTAGTATAGACAGGAATGGGAAGCTTATTCCAGAGTATGGGCAGTCTTAGGGAGAGGAACCTGTTCCTCCACCATGCTCTGTTAATTGTGGTAATGAGGTTGTGATATCTGGAGTGTATGGCGCGGGGGAATGGGATTTCTTTAGGTGTAGCATTTCAAGTAGGGCTGGGTCAAACATGGCTTTGAAAGTCAAACAGAGATCACCTCTAAGTAGATGATAAGAGACTGAGAACAGCTGAAGTTGCTTGAGTCTGTCCATGTAGAAGATGTGTTTAAGGCCTAGGATCCTTTTTGCGAGGTACTTTTGTGGCCTCTTCAGCTGTTGTAGGTGTCTAGTCAGGTACATGCCAAACGGGGCGCTATATTCGATGACTGGTCTAATGAGGGATGAGTAGAAAGGGATGATGACCTCTTTCTTCCTGGATGTGAGGCCTTTGGTTATAAAACGTGCCACATAGAAGGACTTTCTGACCACAGAGGCAATTTAGTGGTCAAAGGTGAGGTGACTGTTGATCTGGGTACCCAGATCTCTTACGTCCCCTTCAGTATTCAATGGGCTCCCATCAACATGGTAATTAGTGTAAATTGAGTTTTTTCCAAAGGGGATGATAACGCATTTTCTGGCATTATGCTTCAGGCCATGGTTCCTACACCAGTCATTGGTCTCAGATGTCCTTTTGTAGGATGTCTGCATCACTTGGGAAGTTGATAATGACTCCTAGCTTGTAGTCATTAGTGAACTTGGTCAGCCAGAGTCCTTCTGTGTTGGGCTGGACTTCTGAGAAGTAGATGCCAAACAGGAGAGGGCCAAGGACCGAGCCCTGTGGGACCCCACTCATGACTGGTTGACAGTCTGACTTGGAATCCACAACTTTCACTCTGTGGGTCCTGTCTGTGAGCCAATTTGCAGCCCACCTACTGATGTAAGGATTGATGCCTAGTTTGGTGAGTTTATCAATGATACCTGAGTGGGGAATGGTATCAAAGGCCTTGGCCAGGTCGAGGTAGGTTGTATCCCAGCCTTGGTGACTGCCTCGAAGAAGTCAACCAGATTCAGCAGGCAGGATCTCCCCTTGACAAAGCCAAACTGTGTGGGGTCAAGAGTTTGGAGATTGCCTATATCTTTGTTAAGCAGGTCCATGATGATGCACTCCATAGCTTTGCATACCAGACTTGTCAGGCTAATGAGGCGATAGTTCACATGGTCTGTAGTTGCTTCCCTTTTATGGAGGGGGATGACTGTAGCAGTGCGCCATTCGTTACGGACATAGCCTGAGGTAAGGCTGTGATTGAACAGGGCACAAAGATGTGGTGCCAGTTTGTTTTGTAGCTCATGTAGGACACAGCCAGGTATATTATCAGGTCCCATGGATGCTGTATTCTTGGCTTTGGACAATGCAGCTTTTACCTGTGCCACTGAAATGGTGGGTACCAGGCTTTCTTCTGGTATTGTGATAGGACCCTGGGGGAAGAGAGAGGGATAAAGCTGGCACTGAATCTGTCAGCCAGTATGTTGGCTACATCTGTTGGCTCAGTATAGAAGGTGCCATTGTGCAATAGCTCAGAGCAAATCTGGGTATTGCCTTTGAGATTTTTGATATAGCTATAGAAGGCTTTGTGGTTGTTTTTGGTGTCAGCCACAATTCTGCCTTCATAACTGGCTTTAGAGGATTTGATAATGGATCTCAGCTTTTTGTTGAGACTGATAACAGAGGTTTTCCAGTCTTGTGATTTAATTTTTTCTGCAACAGTTTTTTCCTTCTGTTGTAGAGTTTATTGATGGATGAGGACTACCAGATTGGCTTCCTTTTTTTGGAGGAGAGCATCTTAGTTCTATTTGGTATGGCAAGGTCCATGCATTTGTGTACATGCTCATACAGTGCATTGGTGTATGATTCGGCAGTCATGCAGCTATTTTCCATTGGCATGGGTGTCGAGAAGTTAGCCACCTCCATTTTTAGGAGCCCAAAGTCAGTTTTAGAGAAGTTTTTCAGAGTGGTCACCTTAGCAGGGTATGTAGGTGAGATGGAGATTTCCATGGTGATCAGTTTGTGGTCAGATTTAACCAGGGTGGAATTGACTATAGGTGTGGAGCAATGGTCTCCCATGTTGGTGATAACCAGGTCGAGGATGTTGCTTCCTCTAGTGGGGGTCAGAATGAGCCATTCTACAGCATTGGAATTGTTAAATTCCAGAAAGCGTTGGGTCTGTACATTGGTACTTGAATAGTTTTCACCAGTTGATGGAAGGGTAGTTGAAGTCACCCAGTATAAGAGTATTGGGTTGGACCTTGATAGATTCCAGGGTGCTTAGGAACTTGGAGTGAGAGTCTAAGGATATGTTTGGGGTTCTGTAGCATGCTATGATGTGTATCACCATCTTACCCAGTGTTAGTTGTACCTGAAGTATCTCGGATGCATTATGCTGGGCTACCAGTCTAGAGGTGTGCATATTCTTATATGGAGACACCACCACCTTTGGAGCTTCCAGCCGTATTCTGGGTCCGAAAGGTATGGAATGAGTTGTAGCCTGGGAGGGCAGGGGTACTTTCTGCCTCTTTCAACCAGGTCTCTGTTACAGCACAGATGCCGACATTCTCCATTTTGAGGAGAGCTTCATGCGAGTGCATCTTGAGATTTAGACTTCTAGCATTAAGCAGCATGACCCTCAGACTGCATTTGTTTGTAGGTGTTACAGTGGAATTTTGGTCTTTGGAACACTGCCTAAAAAAGGCACTATAGGGGTGGAAAGAGCCTTAGCCAGTACCCAGAATCCCAGGGGTGACAGATGCAGGCAGTCTCTGGCAAAGCATCAAGGTCTGTCGATCATGTCGTCCCAGACAGACAGATACTGGATCCCCTTAGAATGACACCAGAAACTTAGTTAATTGTTGAACTCAATCATTTTCTGCTCATACTGTGGTATTATTCTGGGTGACGGTAGAATACTGCTCAGGGCTAGGGTCATACCTGCCTGGTCCACATAATCCGAGAGTTCCATCACATCTCTTTTAATAGGGAGGTACATCTCGGATCATTCACACCCACATGGACAATTACTGAGTCATATTTGTAATTGTTGTGGAGTGACCTGAGTGCATGTGTTAATGATAATTTAATAAAGTCTGGAGGAGAAATGGTTCCTCAGGAACATTAATACATTTCCTCTGATTA
Source organism: Protopterus annectens (assembly GCF_019279795.1). NCBI lineage: Eukaryota > Metazoa > Chordata > Ceratodontiformes > Protopteridae > Protopterus > Protopterus annectens. Next base: position 465,398,892 of record NC_056736.1, read on the forward strand.
TACCATTCAATTCAACATTGATCTGAGGGATCTGAAGAACTGCTGGGGTTTCTTTTGCTTTTCTGAACCAATGTTTAAGCAACTATGGATAATATTATTATTTTCAATATTTAGGAATACCTATAGGATGTGCACGTTTGTGTTTAGGCTTCTAGCAGTGTGCAGTACTATCTTGATGTGTTTTTGTTTGAGGTTTGCTGCACATTTGTGTTTAGGCTTCTAGCAGTGTGCAGTACTATCTTGATGTGTTTTTGTTTTGTGTTTAGGCTTCTAGCAGTGTGCAGTACTATCTTGATGTGTTTTTGTTTGAGGTTTGCTGTATTAGTAATTTAAGGAGAATGACCTAGCCTAAAGAAAAGGCATACTGGGAAGAAGAAAAAGTTTTAGCCCATTTTCAGGAAGTCCTAACAATGGCACTCATATGTTGACAAAAACACATCAACATGCTGATGCACACGTTGCAAGGCTAAT
>NC_056736.1:465404362-465484362 GCF_019279795.1 Protopterus annectens
TCTGAGACCATTCCAGTTGTTGCATGCGTATGGACAGATACATGTCAGAAGGGGCTTTATATTCAATGACTAGCCTAATGAGGGCTCAGTAAAGGGGGACAATGACATCCCTAGATCTAGACTCAATCCCTTTGTTTATAAGCTGTGCAATATAGAAGGGCTTTCTGACAACAATGAACACTTATTGGTCAAAAGTTAGGTCACTGGTGACATACATTCCCACATCCTGAACAAGTGGATCAGATGTCAGGGGTGTATTCTTAATGTGGTAGTTCTCTGGGATAGATGACTTCCCAAAGGATACAACAATGCATTTTTGGCATTTGGTTTCAGTCCATGATTTTGGTACCAGTTATTTATTCGGGATAAACCTTCCTGCAGGATAGCAAAGTCATTTGGGGCTTCGGTGACTGCTCTTTGCTTGCAGTCATCTGTGAACTTAGAGCCCTCTGGTATTTGCTTTTACTTCAGAAAAGTAGATTCCAAACAGGAAAAGTACTAGCACAGAATTCTGGGGGGCTTCACTAGTGAGTGATCTCTTTATGGAGGTAACTTTCCTTCTTTTGATTTCTTGTGTCCTATCTATGAGCCACTTGGCAATCCAGTGGTGACATAGGTTTATTCCCACGTTTATTTAACTTTTCTACTATGCCTGAGTGTGAAATTATGTCAAAAGCTTTGGCCATGTTGAGGTATGTGGTGTGTGCCATTTTGTATTCATCTATTGCTTTTGTGACCTTTTCAAAAAAATTATCATGTTGAGTAAGCATGACCTGCCCTTGACAAATACAAGCTGATACAGGTTCAGTGTTTGGAGGTTCCTGATGTCCTAACTGAAAGGTTCCATGAAAAGTCTTTCCATGGCTTTGCCAATGAGGCTGATCAGACTTCTGGGTCTTTAATTGACAGGGTCTGTGGCAGGTCCTCCCTTATGCAGAGGAATGAGTGTAGCTGTTTTCCATTTGCTTGACAGAAAACCTGTATGGAGTTTGAAATTAATGCCTAACAATACAGTGTTGTTAGGGGTGTGGCTAAATCATGCTTCATGATATTTAAGATGCATCCTGGGATGCTGTCAGGACCCATTGATGCAGTATGATTTGCTTTTGATAGCACTTTTAAGACATGGTGTTGTTTGATAGCTGGAGACAAGCCAGTTTCAGGTACATCTTTAAGGACAGAGGGTAGAAAGAGGTAAAGTTAGAGCTAAATTTATCAGCCAGTAGGTTCACTCTATCTTCAGACTCAGTGTAGGTAACATTGTTCACAATTGGCTCAGTGCATTGCTGCATTGTGCTTTTGAAATTATGAACATAACTAAAAACACCTTGTGACTGTCTTTGGTTTAGGTAGATATTTTAGCCTCAAACTTGGCTTTGGTGGATTCTGTTATGCTCCTGACTTGTTTTTTTTTTTTTTTTTCAGTGACAAGGGCTCTAACATTCTGAGAATTACTGTTTTTATCTTTGGGCAAATTAATTTCCTTTTATTATAAAGCTTGCTGATATCATGTTTCTACCATAAGGATTTGTTTTTGGAGTTTGCCCTGCACTTGTTCATATGGAGTTCAGCTGTATCTACAGTAGACTTCCTCTTATCCAGTCTCGCTGGTAACGGACCATAGGCTGGATAAAGGAATGGCTGGTTAATCATAAAAAGCATACAAAATAGCATTTATATGTTATAAATCAGATAAAATAACAGGATTTGCATTAGTGTGCATTTTTCTAATGAATATGAAGTCTAAAACTCAAATGTCTGTCATTATTTAACCCAGAGGAGGTGGAAGTGTTGTTCTTCTCTGTTGTCTTTTGCTAGGGCTATGGCAGAAATTTGATGTCCGGTTAAAGAGGAGGCCCATTAAAGACAGGCCAGATAATATGGAGTCAGCTGTATTCAGCTGTTGTTTGCATATTGGTATAGTGTGCTGGTGTACATTTCTGTGTATTCAGTGGAGTTAACTGGGTTTGGTGGGGATCTGAAGCTTGCCAATGTATCACTTAGGAGTATGTAGTTTGTCTTAATGAAATTTCTAAAGGTACTTTGGGTGGAAGGGATCTCTGGTTGCAATTTGATTTCAAAGAAGATTTTTTTTTTTAATAAGTGATAAAAGATATGCAAAGCATGGTTCATATGTTCATAGGTTCATAGTTGTTTACTAGGCTAATGACCATTGGGGCTTTTTTTAAGCCTAGCCATGCATCCTAAATCTCTTACAAATTCTGGTACCTTTGATAAGTGTAACCAGGGGCTTGGGAGATGAAACATTTAAAATCAGGGGCTTGGGAGATGAAACATTTAAAATCAGGGGCCTGGGAGATGAAACATTTACAGGCTGCTTTTGTCCATTAAAGTCACAGGTGCCAAACGAGGGATGAATTTCCTGTTCCTTAGCCAATTGTCCAAGTTACACTTGAAACAGGTTAGGGAGGAATCCTGCTTCACATGGATGGGAAGGAAGCCTGTTCCAGAGAATGGGTAGTGTCTGGGATACATACCTGTCTGTCTCTAGCATGTCCTATTTATATCACAGGCAGGGTTTAAATCTTTAGAATGGATAAGTCTGGTACTGTTTGTTTTGTGGATATGTGGGAGGTCCATCAGGGTGAGGTCTGACAATGCCTTGTATACCAGGCATAGATCTTCCCTCAGAGACAATACAGGGATAGGGCTTTGAGGCAGTCTGCATAGGACATGTTACTTATGCCCTGTATTCTTCTAGTGAGAAATCTCTGTGGATGTTCCAATTTCTGGATGTGCTTGGTTAGGTACATACCAAAGGGAGCATTGTACTCAATGGTAGGTCTGGTGAATGCTAAATACAGTGGGATAATGAACTCCTTGGATCTAGAAGACATACCTTTGTTTATAAGTTGCACAAAATTGAATAATTTCCTCACTACTGTAGACACATGACAGTCAAAGGATAGATTACTGCCTGTGTTTGTCTCCATGTTCCTGACTACCATGCCACTCTTAGGGGTGTGTTGTCAATATGATAGTTGCCAGGAGTGGATGACCTGAATGATGACCCTCATTGTATTTGTGTTTGTATTCTTAGTACTACATGTATACTTGATAGTTAATTATTATGCATTTCTTGGCATTTAGTTTTAGCCCATGTCTCTGACACAAGTTTTTTATTTTTCTGTGTCAGCTCTTGCTGGAGATCATTAGTGTCAATGGGGAATTCTAAGACTGGACCTAATTTAAATCATCTGCAGATTTGGTCAGCTAGAGGCCCTTGACATTGACCTTGACTTCAGAGAAGTAAATGCAAAAAAGGAGCGGTTCCAGGACCATTCCCCGAAGGGACTCCACTTGTGACTGTCCTCCTTGTAGAGGCAAAACCTCAGTTCTAACTTCCTGGTTTCCATCTGTGAGCCAGCTGGCTACCTACCAGGTGATATAAGGGTTTATATCTAACATCCTGAGTTTTTCAACAATGCCCATGTGGGGGATTGTATAAAATGCCTTGGTCAGGTGAAGGTAGGCAGTGTGAACAATTTTGCCATCATCCATTGCTTTTATGACCTTCTCAAAAAAGTCCACCTGGGTGAATAGGAATGACCTGCCTTTGATGATACCAAATTGGGCTGGGTCCAGCATGTGGAAGGTTTCTATGTTGTTATTGGTCAAGTCCATGACAATTTTTTCCATGAGTTTGCATGTAGGTTCATAGGTTAGTACTAGGCTATCAGCCCTAGGGCCAATACAAGCCTAGCAATAACAATTCCCTGAATATTTCTTCCCACATTATTTACTTTCCTGGACCCCTGTCTAGCAGGGTGACTGACGTGATCCCTGGGGTGAATTTCCTTTCTCCCATCCAATCGTCAAGGTTCCTCTTGAAGAGGTCCAAAGAGGCACTCTGCTTGACATGTATGGGCAATCTATTCCAGAGTCTGGGGAGTCTCTGGGTCAGGAACCTATCCCTCCAACATGTTTTGTTTATTGTGATGACAAGGTTTAGATCCCTGGAGCGTGTAGCTCTGAGGGATTGGGATTTCTTTAAGTGTAGCATGTCCAACAGCTCTGGGTTTGACATGGCCTTGTATGTTAAGCAGAGATGCCTCTGAGTAGGCGATATGTGACAGAGTATAGCTGGAGTTTTTAAGGTGGTCAGCATAGGGCATCTGCTTTAGGCCTGTGATTCTTTTAGTGAGGTATTTCTGAGGCCTTTCCAGTTGTTGCAGATGTCTTGAGAGGTACATACCAAATGGGGCATTGTATTCTATAATGGGTCTAATGAGGGATGAGTGCAGTGGGACAATGACCTCCTTTTTTCTGGATGAAAAGCCCTTCGTGATGAGGTATGCCACATAGAAGGATTTTCTGACTGTTGTGGTGATGTGGTTATTGAAGGTGAGACCACTGTCCACCTGTGTCCCTAAGTCTCTTATCACACTTTCTGTGTTTAGTGTACTGCCACCTATATGGTAATTCATGGATACATGTTTATTCCCAAAGGGGATAACAATACATTTCTTGGCATTGAGCTTGAGCCCATGGCTCTGGCACCAAGCATCTGTTTCTGTAAGGCCCTTTTGTAGAGTATCCACATCATTTGGAGATTCAATAAAGGCTCCCAGTTTGCAGTCATCTGCAAACTTTGTTAGCCAGAGTCCCTTAGTGTTGACCTGTACTTCAGAGAAGTAGATGCCAAACAAGAGGCCCTGGGACTGAACCCTGAGGTACTCCACTTGTCACTTGTCTGGAGATGGATTTGGAGTCGGCTACTTTTACAGTGTGGGTTCTATCAGTAAGCCATTTAGCAACCCATTGGGTGACATAGGGATTAATGCCCAACTTAGTAAGTTTATCTATGATTCCAGAGTGGGGGATGGTGTCAAAGGCCTTGGCAAGGTCTAGATAGGCTGTGTGGACCACCTTACCTTTGCCCATGGCTCTGGAGACTGATTCAAAGAAGTCAATCAGGTTCAGGAGACAAGATCGGCCCTTCACAAACCCAAACTGGGTGGGGTCCAGTGTTTGAAGGTTGCCAATGTCTTTGTTTATAAGTTCCATGATAATACGCTCCATGGCCTTGCAGATAAGGCTTGTCAGACTGATGGGACGGTAGTTTCTGGGATCCAAGGTGGATCCCCCCTTGTGGATTGGGATAACTATAGCTCTGCGCCACTCAGTGGGCACGAAACCTGAGGTGAGGCTATGATTAAACATGACACTTTGGTGAGGTGCCAGTTCATATTGTAGTTCATGTAGTACACAGCCCGGGATGTCATCTGGTCCCATGGCTGCTGTATTCTTGGCTTTAGAGAGTGCGTTTTGTACCTGTGTGGCCGTTATTACTGGAATTTGGCAATCTTCCTGTATTGAGATGGGCCATTTAGGGGGTGAGAGTGGGGTGAAGTTGGCACTGAATCGATCTGCCAGGATATTGGCAATATCCTTCGGATCAGTATATTTAATGCCATTCTGTTTTAGCTCAGAGCAGATCTGAGCATTGCCATTTAGATTCTTGACATAATTATAGAATGCTTTGTGGTTGTCTTTGGAATCTTTGGCAATTTTATTTTTGTAACTAGCTTTGGAGGATTTTATGAGGCATCTCAGTTTCTTACTGAGGCTAGTAAGGGAGTTTTTTTGCATCCTGGGATTTTCCTCTTTTCTGCAAAAGTTTCTTCCTTTTGTTGTAAAGTTTGTTTATGGCAGGGGACCACCAGATTGGCTTCCTTTTTGGATGAGAGCATTTTGGTTCTATTTGGGATGGCATGATTCATGCATGAGTGGATGTGCTCGTACAGTGCCGTAGTGTAGGATTCAGCAGTTGAACTTTCAGTTCCGTCTGCATGGGTGTCATGAAGTTTGTCACTTCTGACTTGAGTAGCATGAAGTTGGCTTTAGAAGTTTTTATGGTGGTTTCTTTACTGGGGGTGGGGTGGGATGTGGATGTTAAGGGTGATTAGCTTATGGTCAGACCTGACTAACGAGGGGGTGACCATAGGTATGGAGCATTGATTTCCCATGTTGGTAATGACCAGGTCTAGGATATTGGAGCCCCTGGTTGGACTATGGATTAGTTGATCCAGGGCGTTGGAATTTATGAATTCCAAGAACCGTTGCGCAAAGGTATTGGGACATGAGTAGTTTTCCCAGTTAATGGCAGGGTAGTTGAAATCACCCAGTATTAGGGTGTTTGGTTCTATCTTAATATTTTCCAGTATGTTTAGAAAGGTGTAGTGAGAATCTTGGGGTATGGTGGGGGATCTGTAGCAAGCTACAATTTGGATTGCAGTCTTACCTAGTGTTAGTTGCACTTGGAGAATTTCAGACCCATTGTGTTGGCCAACTAGCCTGGTGGTGTGAATATCCTTGGTGAATATTGACACTCCTCCACCTTTAGTGTTTCGGTCCTGGTTTGGTGGCGTAAAAGTGTGGTAAGAGTTGTAGCCTGGTATTGCAGGGGTGCTCTCTGGAGCCTTGAACCAGGTCTCAGTTACTGCACAGATATCGATGTTCTCCATTTTTAGGAGTGCCTCGAGAGAGTGCATTTTGAGGTTTAGACTTCTAGCATTGAGTAGCATTACCTTCAGATTTTGCATGCTTGTACCTGTTATGGTGGTGGTTTTGTCCTTTGAAGTTTGCCTAAAAAGGCACTATAGGGGTGGCAAAACCTTAGCCAGTAACCTGAATCCCAGGGCGACAGGTGCAGACCATCTCTGGCAAAGCATCGTGGTCTGTCAATCATGTCATCCCAGCCAGACAGATACTGGATCCCCTTTGAATGACACCATAAGCAGCCAATTGTTGAAGTCAATCATTTTATCCTTATATTGTGGTATCATTCTGGGCGAAGGCAGGATGCTACTCAGGGCTAGGGTCATACCTGCCTGGGCCACATGATCCGAGAGCTCTTCCATGTCTCTTTTCATGTAGTCCAGGGAGGTACGTCTCAAGTCATTCACTCCAACATGGACAATGACAGAGTCATATTTGTACTTGTTGTGGAGTGACTTGAGTGCATGCGTTATGTGGCGGATCCTGGCACCCGACAGGCAGCTGACTGTAACTTTCTCCTTATTCAACCTGGTGAGAGGGACATCAGTGTGCCGGACTATAGAGTCACCTGTGACTAAAGTGTTAGGTACATTGTCTTGCCTTAGGGGCTGTTGCTGGGTGGCACACTGGTGTTGTGAACTATGTGACACATTGGTTGTGATTGGTGTTTGTTTGCGTTTCAGCTTCAGAGGTCTTTGTTGCTTGGGCAGGTTACAGTTAAGGGCCTCTGCATATGTGGATTTAGTGTTGCTATATGTGGGTGTTGGTGGTGCGGGTTTAGAAGGGCTATGTGTTGCTTGAGGTGTAGTGTGGGTGTTAACCTTCTCCTCTTGACTGTTTAGCACAATCTTGAGTGGAGAGAGCTTTGCTTCCATTTTGGCTATATAAGTGCATCTCTCACAGGTTGTAGTGTTGGGTGGTAGGAGGAGAGGGTTGTCTGTGTACATGAGGCAATTGCTGCATTGCCCCAGTATGCCCAGATTCACCAGGTGGACAGGAGAAATCACTGGAAGCTGACCCTTGGACATGCCTGGTTTGGGGCTTTTTTTTCTTTGTAAAGTATAGGAGCTGTTTCCTTAGCAAGGAAATTTGCAATTATAGGCTGTTTAGTGCCTACTATTAATTTCTCCTTGTTAACAAGGAGAGTGCAGTGTTTGTATGAGTTTAAGGCTTCCTAGTGCTTTCCAGCAGGTATTAGAGAAAGTGCTAGTCACAGGGATGCTTAAAGGTAAGATTGAAAAGAATGCACTCTGCAGTGTGCACTAGAGAAGTTAGATGTGAAAGTAGGTAACTTGAGTTTTACCTGTTTAAAAAGTTAAGGTTTAGTGGAGAGTTACTATTTTTAAAACAGCAAGATGGACTGAAAGGGGTGGTCACTTTTGTATTTTGGTACTATGAAATACTGTAGGATGGCCAATAAATTTAAATAATTGAAGGAGTGGGATTTCAAAAGTGATGGTTTTGTGATTACTCACATAAGCCAGTGAAAGTAGAGAGAAATGAGATATATGGTCAGATTAACATAAGAGGCGGGCAACTAGAAAGACAGTGGTATTTAACAAGACAACTTAAATGGGTGGAAGGGAGGGAAAAAATTCTGCCTGACTCAGAACAGAGAGAGCTGTGGTCTCTTTTGAAGTTTTAATATGCTGTTAAAACAGAATGCAAGCAAAACACAAGGTAAAGAAAACAAACTACAGTATTCAAAATATAGAAAGGCAATACAGAAATACAAAAAATAACGGCAAACTAACCTTTCCTTCACAGCAAAGTGTAGCAGAGTCTGGATGAGCCTTTCTGGTAAAGCCATATGAGACTTATGGTCTGTAATTTCCAGGGTCTGTAGGTGGCCCACCTTTGTGCAGAGGGATGACGGCTGCTGTTCTCCATTCATTAGGCGCAAAGCCTGTTAGGAGGCTAGGGTTTAATAGCGATTCCAGAGGGTCTGCTACATTATGTTTTATGCTATTTAGAAGGCACCCTGAGATATTGACTGGGCCCATGGATGCAGTGTTTGTGGCCTTAGAGAGAACACTGAGCACTTTTCCCAAGGTGATTGTAGGAGGAGTTATATTTGATAGAATTTCCGGAGGGAAGGTTGGGGGGAGCTAAATTTAGAGTTGAATTTTCTGCCAGTGGGTTTGTTATCTCTTCTTTCTCATTATAGGAGGTGCCATTGCTTTTGACGTTGTGGACATAGCTAAAGAATGCCTTGTAGTTGTCCTTGGACTGGGAGGCCAAATTTATGTCAAGTTTGACATTGATAGACTTTATTTCATCATCAATTGCACAAAGTGGGGGTAGGGGATACAGGAGTGCAAGCCTGACACCAAAGAATTGCTAAAATATATGCAAGTACCAATTTCCTCATTAAATATTAAAATTTCAAGGCCAGTAGCAACAGATTTATATCAGTCAACAGTAGTTTTTATATAATGTGTGCGTGTCTGTGTGTGTGTGCGTACATGTTTGTGTGTGTGTGTGTGTGTGTGTGTGTGTGTGTGTGTGTGTGTGTGTGTGTGTGTGTGTGTGTGTGTGTGTGTGTGTGTGTGTGTGTGTGTGTGTGTGTGTGTGTGTGTGTGTGTGTGTGTGTGTGTGTGTGTGTGTGTGTGCCTGCATGAACACAATCATGATCTGTGGTAACACTATATCCTGGCATCTTGAATAAGTGTGAGCCATGTATGGTAGAGTAGTCAGTAACGGGTTTTTGCCCCAACCATGAAAACTACCTCTGCCAGGAGATGTACTGCTAGTTCCATGGCCCTGGCTAGAAGTCAGGGTGCTACCTGAACATGAGCAATGTTTGCTGGCCAAACTATCATCACAACTATCTCCAAAACCACAACCAGATCACCTATAATGTCTTGGTGTGAACACCACAACCACTGAAAAGCATGGAAGCAGTGTCAACATGGGAGTGGGATCTGACATAGCCATGTTGGCTAACACCTGAAGATGTAGTGACTCTCTGCCATGTGGATGCCAACCTTCTCCCAGCATATATTCCATTACAGACACTGCCAGATACAGTGTGTCATTCATCCTGTCCAAGGAGTCACCCACACGGTCCAGGCAGTCTCCATAAGTCAGAATGCACAACATTTAGTACTTGCACTATTTCTTTTGAGGCCCAGGTGGAAGATGCCCATGCCTCCTTGATGGCCTTACACATACATCATATGGCACTTACTGACACAACAACAGGTATACAGCTCAGCAAAGCTCCTTGTGGTGCCCTGCAGAGTCCTACAAGCAGCAGAGAGACAAAGAGAGACTTTGGAAGTGTTTAGGTATTGATTCTTTCTTGCTGTATCCCTGAAATGCTAAGTCCACCGAAAACGCAGTTATTCAGTGCTTCTGTGGAACCCTACTGATATCTGCATTGCTTACTGTACTTAAAATTCATTGTTGCACTTTAAAAAGTTACTGTTTGTCATTTTGGCTTGTATATCTGTAACATAGTTGTAGGCTACACACTCAAGTGCGCTAGCCTCCTCTGCGTATTTAGAGTTATTTAAGTTTCTGCATTTCTGTTATCTGTGAAAAAAAAAAATACAAAAAAAAAATCTCCCTGCTTTCTCACCTTTCTGTACTAGTCTAGTCCGGTTTTCAGGCTTTGCTGAATCCAGGACTGTGGTTAAGGTTCCTGTGTTGCCCATATCATACTTGAATAGTTAGGTGGCTTCCTTTTCCACTGTGAGAGAGGGAACTCTGAGCAGCCTATCTGTCCCTGTACGAGTGGTCCCAGCCCAGCAACTTGTAGCTCATTGGCCATATTGGGCTAATTTCTATCATTTTGTTCTCCCTGGTATAAAAATCGCTTAGCACATTTTTTGCACTTGTATACAGCTCAGCAAAGCTCCTTGTGGTGCCCTGCAGAGTCCTACAAGCAGCCGAGAGACAAAGAGAGACTTTGGAAGTGTTTAACTATTGATTCTTTCTTGTTGTATCCCTGAAACGCTACTTCTGCCGAAAACGCGGTTATTCAGCGCTTCTGTGGAACCATACTGATATCTGTAGTGCTTACTGTACTTAAGATTCATTGTTGCACTTTAAAAAGTTACTGTTTGTCGTTTTTGCTTGTATATCTGTAACATAGTTGTAGGCTACACACTCAAGTGCGCTAGCCTCCTCTATGTATTTAGAGTTAAGTTGCTGCATTTCTGTTATCTGTGAAAAAAGAAAAAATACAAAAAAATAATCTCCCTGCTTTCCCGCCTTTCTGTACTAGTCTAGTCTGGTTTTCAGGCTTTGCTGAATCCAGGACTGTGGTTAAGGTTCCTGTGTTGCCCATATCATACTTGAATAGTTAGGTGGCTTCCTTGTTCACTGTGAGAGAGGGAGCTCTGAGCAGCCTGTCTGTCCCTGTACGAGTGGTCCCAGCCCAGCAACTTGTAGCTCATTGGCCATATTGGGCTAATTTCTATCCTTTTGTTCTCCCTGGTATAAAAATCGCTTAGCGCAGTTTTTGCACTTGTATACAGCTCAGCAAAGCTCCACATGGTGCCCTGCAGAGTCCTACAAGCGGCCGAGAGACAAAGAGAGACTTTGGAAGTGTTTAAGTATTAATTCTTTCTTGTTGTATCCCTGAAACGCTAATTCCGCCAAAAACGTGGTTATTCAGTGCTTCTGTGGAATCCTACTGATATCTGCACTGCTTACTGTACTTAAGTTTCATTGCTGCACTGTAAAAAGTTACTGTTTGTCGTTTTTGCTTGTATATCTGTAACATAGTTGTAGGCTACCCACTCAAGTGCGCTAGCCTCTTCTGTGTATTTAGAGTTATTTAAGTTACTGCATTTCTGTTATCTGTGAAAAAAGAAAAAATACAAAAAAATAATCTCCCTGAGCAGCATATCTGTCCCTGTACGAGTGGTCCCAGCCCAGCAACTTGTAGCTCATTGGCCATATTGGGCTAATTTCTATCCTTTTGTTCTCCCTGGTATAAAAATCGCTTAGAGTGGCTTTGCTCGATTTTGCGCATCGGGCAGCACTGGTTAATCGGGTTTAAACTATTCCCGGCTCTACAAAGTCTACTCTTCACTTTTTCCCTTGGAACTGCTCTAACTCTCAAATTAAACACTCTGTTCTAAATCTAAAACCCTGCACTTGCTCATAGAAGCAATTTCTATAAGTTAAGCACTAATAATCTAAATAAGCACTACATCCTCATATACTCCCCTTGAGTACTTTATCCCCTATTGGTCCTTTCTGATTCAGTTGCAAAGGAGTTCCCTATACTATTCTAGCATGTCCAAAGGTCAGTTACTGGTTTCCTCTCCAGTCCAGCTGGTGAATCTGGGAATCTTGAGGCAATGTTACAACTGCCTCATGTACACAGACAACCCTCTCCTCCTCCCAACAAGTACAAATATATGTGAGAGATGCAACCATATAGCCAGACTGGAGGCTGAGCTCTCTCGACTCAGTACTAGCATAACCAGTCAGGAGGGGAAGGTAACCACACACACCACAAATCCAGTCTCACATAGTCCTACCACAACTGCAGACCAAACACATAAACACACAAAAACGTACTCGGAGACTCTAAATAAAAATCTGCCAAAACAGCAGAGACCTAAAAGCAGACACCCAAGTGACCACTACCCCAAAACAAAACAGAGGCAACACATAGCTCACAAAGTCAATATCCCAAACAGCCACAGCCCTTAAGGCTCAACAACATAACTGATACACTTGTAATAGGTGACTCTATAGTCAGACACACTGATGTCCCGCTCACCAGGCTGAACAAAGAAAAGGTCACAGTGAGCTGCCTGTCGGGTGCTAGAATCCGCCACATAACACAAGCACTCAGGTCACTCCAAAGCAAGTACAAATATGACTCAGTCATTGTCCATGCTGGTGTGAATGACCTGAGATGTATCTCCCTGGACTACATGAAAAGAGACATAGAGGAGCTCTCTGATCATGTAGCCCAGGCCGGTATGACCCTGACCTTGAGCAGCATCTTAACCTCACCAAGAATGATGCCTCAGTATAAAGACAAAATGATCAATTTCAACAATTGGCTTAAGTATTGGTGTCATTCAAAGAGGATCCAGTATCTGTCTGCCTGGGATGACATGCTCGACAAGCCACTTTGCTTCGCAAGGGATGGCTTGCACCTGTCACCCCTGGGCTTTCAGATATTGGCAAAGGTTCTTGCCACACCCATAGTGCCTTTTTTAGGAAAGGCTCAAAAGATAAACTTCCTTAGACAACACAAGTAGAAAGAAACTAAGGGTAATGCTGCTCAACGCCAGAAGTCTAAACCTCAAGATGCATGCTCTTGAAGCCCTCCTCAGTATGGAGAGCATTGATGACTGTGCAGTGACAGAAACCTGGTTCAAGGCTCCCAAGAGCACCCCAGCACTACCAGATTATACTTCATATCATGCTTTTCAGCCTCAAAACTCAGACCAAACCACAAAAGGAGGGGTAGTATCCATATTCATCAAGGACACCCACACCTCCAGGTTAGTGGCATTGCACGAAGCATCGGAGACCATCCATGTGCAACTAACAGTGGGAAAAACTGCCTTTCAGTTAGTAGCATGCTACAGACCACCCTCTCAAACTCAGGAACCCCACTCGGCCTTCCTGAAGACACTGGAGAATATGAAGCTCTCTCCAAACACCATCATATTGGGGGACTTCAACTATCCAAACATAGACTGGGAGCATTACTCAAGCCCCAACACCCTAGCCCAGAGGTTCCTAGAATTCATAAACTCTAATGCTATGGAACGCTTGGTCACCACTCCCACAAGAGGGGAAAACATACTAGATCTGATCATCACCAACATGGGAACACAATGTTCCATACCAGAAGTATACCGCTCATTGGTAAGATTGGACCATAAATTAATCTCACTAGAAATCCACATCCTGCCCCCACCCCCAGCACAAAAGACCACAGTGAAAAACTTCTCTAAAGCTAACTTCACACTTCTTAAAACCAAAGTGGAATCCTTCAAGGCCCCCAGGCCAGTGAAAACCACGACCCTATCTGCTGAATCCTTTATAAACGCATTCTATGGACACCTTCAGGAATGCATGGATCATGCAATCCCAAATAAAACCAAGACCCATTCCCCCAAAGGCAGCCGTCCTGTCTGGTGGAGCCCAGCCATAAATAAGCTATACAACAGAAGGAGGAAGCTACTGCATGATAGAGCAAAATCCCTAAAAGGGAAGGCATCTCTGATCAGTACTAGCAAAAAACTACGATCACTCATAAAAACATCCAAGGCTACTTTCGAGAGAAACATTGCACAAGCAACACAAGTTAATCATAAGGCTTTCTTTAGTTATGTTAGAAACCTGGGTGGCAACTTCCAGATATGCTCATAGTTAGTCCATAATGACAAAAAATTACACTGAACCCTCAGACATTGCCAACATCCTGGCAGACAGGTTCAGTGCAAACTTCTCCCCCACCTCCCCCCCAAAAGGACAAATATCTATCCCAGCAAAGTGTTGCCTCCCTGACATCTCAGATGCCCAGGTGAGAGCCACCCTCTCCAAAGCAAAAACCACAGCATCAATGGGACCAGACGGTGTCCCGGGCTACGTGCTACATGAACTCCAAGAAGAGCTATACCCTCACATAAAGCTGCTATTCAGTCTTAGCCTTATTACAGTATATGTACCCAAAGAATGACGTACAGCAACAGTAGTGCCACTCCACAAAGGAGGCGCCTCTATGGACCCTGGAAACTACCACCCCATAAGCCTGACTAGCCTAGTCTGCAAAGCTATGGAGAGGATCATTATGGAGCTCATAAACAAAGACATTGGGGACCTATTCGGCTTTGTCAAGGGCAGATCCTGCCTCCTGAACCTGGTAGATTTCTTTGAAACAGTCACCAAGGCCATTGATGAGGGTAAGGTGGTCCACACAGCCTACCTAGACCTCACAAAAGCCTTTGACACAATACCCCACTCGGGCATCATAGACAAACTCTCCAGCCTAAATATAAACCCCTATGTCATAAGATGGGTTGCAAACTGGCTCAAGGATAGAACCCACATGGATAGAATTGCTAGAGCCATGTCAGACTCTAAACCAGTTACAAGTGGCATCCCACAGGGTTCAGTCCTGGGACCTCTCTTATTCGGAATATATTTTTCTGAGGTAAAGGCTAACACAGGAGGACTGTGGCTGACCAAGTTCACACATGACTGCAAACTGGGTGCCATAATTGACTCTCCAGCTGACACAAGCATCCTCCAAAAGGGTCGCATAGAGATGGATAACTGGTGCCAGAGCCATGGCCTTAAACTAAACGCCAAAAATGTATTTATTATTTGTTGACCAGGAAAGTCCGACTAGGTTCTACAGAGCCTGTTTTCAGTGTCTTTGGAATGTGGGTGGAAACCGGAGTACCCAGAGGAAACCCACGCAAACACAGGGAGAACATGCAAACTCCACACAGAAGGCACCCCAGCCGAGAATCAAACTGGAGAACCTCTTGCTGTGAGGCAACAATGTTAACCACTGCACCACTGTGCCGCCAAGTGTATAGTTATACCCTTTGGCAAAAACAAAGTGCCCACAAATTACCACATAGGAGGTAATCTATTAAGTACAGAAGAAGTAATTAGGGACCTAGGGACCCAAGTTGATAGTAACCTCTCCTTTGACAACCACATTGCCAAAGTGGTTAGGAAGACCTTCTATATAGCCCACCTTATCATGAAAGCATTCACATCTAGATCAAGGGAGGTCATTGTGCCCCTTTACTCATCCCTCATCAGGCCCATAATTGAGTACAATGCCCCATTTGGGATGTACCTTACCCGACACCTGCAGCAACTAGAAAGACCCCAAAAGTACCTCACTTAGAGGATCAAGGGACTCAAACAGATGCCATATGCTGCTCGGCTAAAGAAACTCCAGCTATACTCAGTTGCATACCGCCTACTCAGAGGCGATCTATGCCTGACGTACAAAGCCATGTCCAACCCTGAATTAATGGACATGCTCCACCTCAGAAAATCCAAATCCCTTAGAGCTACACGACTGAGTGACTTGAACCTCAGCACAGAAATAAATAGGACATGCTGGAGGGACAGATTCATAACCCAGAGGCTCCCTTCACTCTGGAATAGAATCCCAGTCCATGTTAGGCAGAGCCCCTCACTGACTCTCTTCAAGAAAAATCTTGATGAGTGGATGAGAGATCGTAGGTTTTCCCCAGGGATCACTTCTGTGTCACTACTAGATAGAGGAACAGTAAACACAACCTCAAAAAGGGCACAGTAAACTCATTCCAAGGGGTGGCGAAAGCCAAACACACTCTGGCTAGGCTTGTAAATGCCCTAGGGCAGATAGCCTAGTATGAACCTATGAACCTATGAACACCTGGAGGAGGATGCAAAGCAGGCCTACTCCAAGCACTTCTACCAACCTCCTTGCATGGCACTTCAGCCTCAAAATGGGTACGTGGAGTCTGAACCAGCTCTGCAACTGGAGTGACCACACTACTTTGATCAAATGAGTCATCCTCAGCCTGTCCTATGCCTAAAGAATCTATGTCACCAGTATGCTTAGGCATACTGACTGTGTCCAAAATAAGGACAGGAGATAATAGAGGCACAACCTTGGTGTCAGACTAACCCACCTCATCCCCAGACTGTGCCTCTTCATTGTTGTCATCATTGTAAGAGGCTAACGATACTCTGAAATTAGGTGGTAGGAGTTCCACAGTGCCACTGACAGGATCCCATATAATAACAAGTAATCAACACAACAAAGAGAGAAATGTAATACAGCCTGATCAAACTTATGTTATGTAAAGCATATTTTAAACAATAATAGATGTTAACGCAGTGAAAAAAAGGACTTTCATGTATACGAAATCTACTTTCTGTACAGTAATAACAATAAAAAAGGTGTTTATCATGTGCAGGTCATCCTGCAAATCAGAACCAGATGTGCTTACAGATAAGAAAGGGAGATAAAGTACAGATGACAAGTATCACAATGCAATTCGTACAAGAAACAGAAAACAATCCCCTTTACATGTGGAAAATAAGAAACATTGCATACAAAGGTCTACTGTTCAGCTTCATTCCACCCATCCTTCTCTCTCTCTTTCTCTCTCTGTGTCTTCTCCTCCACCCTTCTCACTATCTTTCTCACTCTTTCTGTATATATATATATATATATATATATATATATATATATATATATATATATATACAAAACACTTTATATATAGATAGATGGGTCCCCTTCATATGGTCGACTTTTCACAAAGTCGACTTTCATATGGCCGAGACCATATGATCGACTTTTGAAAAGCCGACCATGGGGAACCACTATCTCCGTACAGTGCAGAAGGGGAACATTTCCCTCTTCTGCATTGTAGTGCAATCTCAGAGTTGGTATATTGAAGTTATAGGGGATGTGGGAGGCAGAGCCCCCCGTGGAGGGTGCAGGCGGGCTTGCCCCCCTGCTAACAGTTTTAAGGTAAGTGTTCATTGTGTTTTTTGTGTTTATTTTACATGGTCAGCTTTCCAAAAGACAAGCATATGCTCTCGGCCATATGAAAGTCGACTTTTTGAAAAGTCGACCATGTAAAGTAGACCCAGATAGATATAGATATAGAAATAGAGTAGATATATATCTATTTATATGTCCATCTTTATCTGTGTGTGTACATGTGTGTGTGTGTGTGTGTGTGTGTGTGTGTGTATGTATATATATATATATATATATATATATATATATATATATATACATATATATATATATATTTATGTATATATATATATATATATATATATATATATATATATATATATATATATATATATATAAAATTGTACTGCATATCTGGAAGTTCTGTAGTAGACACATTTGGTTTGTCCTCCATGTCAACAACAACCTCAGTGATTCTTAGTGAGGTCTCTGCTGTCTGAATCTCTCACAGTGGACAAGAACTCTTCTGTCTTAAGTCAGTTGGGTTTGGTAGCAGGACACCGCCCCCCCATAGCCATTCATTCCCTGGCAATTGCACCCACTCTCCATTTAACATTCAATACATATCACTGGCCCAATGTATGATTTCTTTTTTTTAATCACCTTTATTGAATTAACACTTAAGCCATAGGCAAATATGTATTTATATAAAAGAAAACAAACCATATTAACATGTTCATATTTACAAGCATCATATATCATATATACTTTTATGCAATTATCATCAATCCAACATTATATAAATTATTCATTTTCTGCCTTCCCTTAAACCTCACTCCTCCACCAAATCATTATTCTGCAAGTATTGTTCCCACAATTTCCATTCTTTCTATGTAATTTGCTCCTACCCTTTTCTAAAGATCCCACTTCCAGTTTGTTTATCTCTATTACAGTATTCACTACTTCGAATACAGTTGGCAAGCCTTTCATTTCCAATTCCTAATAACTGTTTTTCTGGCAGCCACCAGAGTTAAACTTAACAAAACCTTACCACGTCTAGTCAGTTAGGATCCTGTATCCTAACTCAAAAAAGTAATTTCCTTAGTTACACCTATTTGCTCACCCAGTATTGCTGAAAGATTATTCAGTTGGGAATTTTTAAAGACTGCCAACTCATTACACTCCCAAAACACAGGCTCCCAGATAACTCTTTCTTCCACATCACACCTCCAACCGTTCTCTTCTGCCTGAAGAAAAATTCTTTGGAGTCTGCTTGGGGTATAAAATCACCAACACCGCCAAGCAAAAATCCTAAATCTTCTAGAGTTTGTTGAATATTTGGGAGCAATACATATCCCCTCCCATTGTTTCATTGTGAATTGCTTCTCCAATCTCTTTTCCCAATCTTTTCTAACCTCATCTGACTGATTCCTATAGTTATCACGCATTATTTTGTATGCCCTACTAATTATCCCTTTTTAACAGCAGCTTCTGTTCTAGAGGCCCCTAAATCTCTACCATTGTAGGTCATTCACTTAGGATTCCCCTATCCCTTTCTGTTTGCCTGTACTCTGATATCAATCCCTGATAGGGAAGGCAGGCTCTAGTCTTCATTCCAAATGACTCCCTGACCTCATTCCACTCCATTACCTTTCCCTCTCTGATTATTTGCTCCTAATATCTTGGTTCCTTTGCCAGTTTTCTTCAGTAAATTCCAGCCTCCCTTGCCCTAATTACAGTCATCCCTATTGGCAGGATCCCCTTTTTCCCTTCTCATGTTGGCTTAGTCCTTAAAATACTTTCTTCTACTTTATGAATATATTATTCTGATTGGCTGTTATTTTCCTTAAAGATCTTCATCCAAAATCCCACTGTTCTTATTTCTTGCATTTTACCTCTGCTTCATAATCATCCTTTTCCACTTTAAATTATAGCTTTCTGTTTGCGTTATACCTATGAGCCTTAACTGTGTAGCTGTAAATTATCCCTTAAAATCAAGTAATCCTAAACCACCTTGTTCTATGGGAAGAATCAACTTTTCCCAATTGACCTCTTCCCTTCCCAGATAAAATCCTTCAACTCTTTATTAGTTACTTTCTACAAATATGCCTGACCTGTATATAAAACTAAAGGAACTAAAACATTTTTGTGGGTTGTATCCATAAACAAGAGCTTTCAATTTCTCAAATGTATTCAGCCATCATGAACAAAATAATTTACAAATGAAGGCTCCATATGAGTATATAAAGCTAATACAGAACCCCCACCATAAAATTAAACTGAGAAGCAATGTTAAAAATATATAGGGGTGACAACAGTTAGGTAAGTCTGTAGTGCATAGCAGCATTAACCAAAATAATATAAACTTTTTAATTAGAAATGTATACACATTTCTTTGGAACTCCACTTGTACTGAGGGCAGGGAGAACAGCTCACCCAGACTCTGCTACACTTTGCTGTGAAGGAAAGGTTAGTTTGCTTTTTATTTGTTGTATTTTGTATTAGTTTATTGCCTTTTTATATTTTTAATACTGTGATTTGTTTTCTTTACCTTGTATTTTACTTGTATTCTGCTTTTAACTACATATTAAAACTTCAAAAGACACCACAGCTCTTTCTCTTGTGAGTCAGGCAGAAAATTTTCTCCACCCCCCCCCCACCCTATCACTGTCGTGTTCTTAAATACCACTGTCTTTCTAGTTGCCTGCCTCTTATGTTAATTTGACTATATATCTCATTTCTTCTCTGCTTTCACTGGCTTGTCTGAATAAGCACAAAATTATAATTTTGTGAAATCACTCCCCTTCAACTATTTAAATTTATTGGCCATTCTACTTTATTCCATAGTACCGGAATATAAAAGTGATCACCCCCTTTCAATCTATCTTGCTGTTTTAAAAATAGTGACTCTCCCCTAAAACTTAACTTTTTAGACAGGTTAACCTTAAGTTACCTACTTTCACATCTAACTTCTCTAGTGCGCACTGCAGTGTTTAGGATAAACCTTTTTTTTTTCATCTTACCTTTAAGCATCCCTGTGACTAACACTTGCTCTAATACCTGCTGGAAAGCACTAGGAAGACTTAAACTGATACAAGCACTCATCTCTCCTTATTAATAAGGAGAAATTCATCATAGGCACTAAAAAGCCTATAATTGTAAAGTACTTTGCTAAGGTAAGGGAAAACAGCTCCTGTACTTTTCAAAAAAAGCACCAAACCAGGCATGTCCAATAGTCAGCTTCCGGTGATTTCTCCTGTCCACCTGGTGAATCTGGGCATACTGGGGCAATGCAGCAATTGCCTCATGTACACAGACAACCCTCTCCTCCTACCACCCAAGACTACAACCTATGAGAGATGCACTTACATAGCCAAAGTGGAAGCAAAGCTCTCTCCACCCAAGCTTGTGCTAGACAGTCAAGAGGAGAAGGTTTAACACCCGCACTACACCTCAAGCAACACATAGCCCTTCTAAACTCACACCACCAACATCCACATATAGCAACACTAAATCCACATATGTGGAGGCCCTTAACTGTAACCTGCCCAAGCAACAAGGACCTCAGAAGCTGAAATGCAAACAAACACCAATCACAACCAAAGTATCACATAGCTCAAAACACCACTGTGCCACCCAGCAACAGCCCCTAAGGCAAGACAATGTACCTAACACTAGTCATAGGTGACTCTATAGTCATGCACACTGATGTCCCACTCACAGGCTGAACAAGGAGAAAATTACAGTCAGCTGCCTGTCGGGTGCTAGGATCCACCACATAGCTCATGCACTCAAGTCGCTCCACAGCAAGTACAAATTGTTGGAGTGAATGACTTGAGACGTACCTCCCTGGACTACATGAAAAGAGACATGGAAGAGCTCTCGGATCATGTGGCCCAGGCAGGTATGACCCCAGCCCTGAGAAGCATCCTGCCTTCACACAGAATGATACCACAATATAAGGACAAAATGATTGACTTCAACAATTGGCTAAGCTTCTGGTGTCATTCAAAGGGGATCCAGTATCTGTCTGCCCTGGATGACATTATTGACAGACCATGATGCTTTGCCAGAGATGGTCTGCACTTGTCATCCCTGGGATTCAGGTTACTGGCTCAGGCTCTTGCCACCCCTATAGTGCCTTTTTTAGGCAAAGTTCAAAGGACAAAACCACTACCGTAACAGGTACAAGCATGCAAAATCTGAAGGTAATACTACTCAATGTTAGAAGTCTAAACCTCAAAATTCACTCTCTTGAGGCACTCCTAAAAATGTAGAACATTGATATCTGTGCAGTAACTGAGACCTGGTTCAAGGCTTCAGAGAGCACCCCTGAAATACCAGGCTACAACTCTCACCACACTTTTTGGCCACCAAACCAGGATCAAAACACTAAAGCTGGAGTGTCCATATTCACCAAGGATATTCACACCACCAGGTTAGTTGCCCAACACAATGCGTCTGAAATTCTCCAGGTGCAACTAACACTAGGTAAGACTACAATCCAAACTGTAGCTTGCTACAGATCCCCCACCATGCCCCAAGATTTTCACTACACCTTTCTAAACATACTGGAAAATATTAATATAAAACCAAACACCCTAATACTGGGTGATTTCAACTACCCTGCCATTAACTGGGAAAACTACTCGTGTAACAACACCTTGGCCCAACGGTTCTTGGAATTCATAAATTCCAATGCCCTGTATCAACTAATCCATAGTCCCATCAGGGGCTACAATATCCTAGACCTGGTCATTACCAACATGGGAAATCGATGCTCCACACCTATGGTCACCCCCTCGTTGGTCAGGTCAGACCATAAGCTAATCACCCTTAACAGCCACATCCCACCTCCACCCCCAGTAAGGAAACCTCCATAAAAAACTTCTCCAATGCCAACTTCATGCTACTCAAGTCAGAAGTTACAAACTTCATGACACCCATGCAGACGGGAACTGAAAGTTCGACTGCTGAGTCCTACACTAAGACACTGTACGAGCACATCCACTCATGTATGAATCGTGCAATCCCAAATAGAACCAAGATGCTCTTCTCCAAAAAAAGGAAGCCAATCTGGTGGTCCCCTGCCATAAACAAACTTTAAAACAAAAGGAAGAAACTGTTGCAGAAAAGAGGAAAATCTCAGTATGCAAAAAAACTCCTTACCAGCCTCAGTAATAAGCTGAAATCCCTCATAAAATCCTCCAAAGCTACTTATGAAAATAAAATTGCCAAAGATTCCAAAGACAACCACAAGGCATTCTATAATTATGTCAAGAATCTAAATGGCAAAGCTCAGATCTGCTCTGAGCTACAACAGAATGGCATTAAATATACTGATCCCAAGGATATTGCCAATATCCTGGCAGATCAATTCAGTGCCAATTTCACCCCCTTTTCACCCCCTAAATGGCCCATCTCAATACTGGAAGATTGCCAAATTCCAGTAATAATGGCCACACAGGTAAAAAATGCACTCTCCAAAGCTAAGAATACAGCATCCATGGGACCAGATGACATCATGGGCTTTGTACTACATGAACTACAAAATGAACTGGCACCTCACCTAAGTGTCATGTTTAGTCATACCCTCACCTCAGGCTTCATGCCCACTGAGTGGCACACAGCTACAGTTATCCCACTGCACAAGGGGGGATCCACCTTGGATCCCGGGAACTACCGCCCCATCAGTCTGATGAGCCTGATTTGCAAGGCCATGGAATGTATTATTATGGAGCTTATAAACAAAGACACTGGCAACCTTCAAACACTGGACCCCACCCAGTTTGGGTTTGTGAAGGGCCGATCTTGTCTCCTGTACCTGACTGACTTCTTCGAATCAGAGCCAGAGCCGTGGATGAGGGTAAGGCAGTCCACACAACCTATCTGGACCTCGCCAAGGCCTTTGACACCATCTCCCACTTGGAATCATAGATAAACCTACTAAGCTGGGCATTAATCCCTGCATCATGCGATGGGTTGCCAACTGGCTTACTGACAGAAACCACACTGTAAAAGTAGCTGACTCCAAATCCAGCTCCAGACAAGTGACAAGTGGAGTACCTCAGGGTTCAGTCCTGGGACCTCTCTTGTTTGGCATCTATTTCTCTGAAGTACAGACCAACACTAAGGGACTCGGGCTAACAAAGTTCGCAGATGACTGCAAACTGGAAGTCATTATTGAATCCCCAAATGATGTGGATACTCTACAAAAGGGCCTTACAGAAACAGATGCTTGGTGCCAGAGTCATGGGCTCAAGCTCAATGCC
This sequence comes from Protopterus annectens, assembly GCF_019279795.1. Lineage (NCBI taxonomy): Eukaryota > Metazoa > Chordata > Ceratodontiformes > Protopteridae > Protopterus > Protopterus annectens. The sequence goes on from NC_056736.1 coordinate 465,427,589, forward strand.
AAGAAATGTATAGTTACCCCTGTGACAATTGGGGAGAGATGGGCGAAGGCTGCCAGCCTAGGCAAATAGAATTTGATTTATAATTCTATCATTTGTATAAATAAATGTAAAATACAGGCTTGTGTTTTTAAATGAAAGAAAGCACTGTAAAATGTGAACTTCAAGATTGTTGCAACATTGCCATCTGCTTTAAGAAAAACCAAGCCAAGCATTTCAAATGTCTTTGAAAGTACAATTATCTAAAAATTGGTGCCAGAGCGGCTAGCTGAACACATTCTTCCTATTGTCTTAACTTAAGGAATAATTGTTAGAGTGTACATATGGAATGTGCGTTATTGCTTTGGTTTCTGCTAGAGTGTATATGAGAAATGCCTTTTATTGTTGTATTCTCCAGTGCAGGTGTTAGCTTGCTAAATAATGTAAATGGATTTTCTATTAGCCTGGGGACTCAGAGCCGATGTCAATATGATGCAATATGAATACTGGGAAAACCTAACTGTCAAAAATGATGTAATCTGGGGAGGACCCAGAGACATGTTTGTTACTGATGTTTTATAAACTGTGTCTCAGAGAGAGACAGAAAAGCATTTTGACTTTGGACATCTAACCCAGCACTGCTTATGCTCTTTATGTATGTAAGTAGAATTGTAGCACTGTGTTTTCTCTTAAGATTAGCTAAAGATTAGAAAGTTAGATAAAGTATTTTTTTGTGTAATCAGAACTTTCCTACAATATTATTTTAAGCTTCTGTGTGTAAATCATGAACGCTTAGATAACTCTGTGGTGTAGTCGTTTTGTCTTGTGTTTTAATTATTTATTATTAAATATTTTAAAAACCTTCTACCTGTGGCTGCTTTCTGTAGAGATAAGCTCTAGAATACAGTGCATATTTATAGAAGTTATTGTAAAAGGCCACTCTAAAGTAAGCATTGACTGTTAGTCATACTACCATTGGATATTAATATTGCATGATAATTGGACACCCTTTTAAGGGTGTTTTAGTAGCTGATATTATTAACTGGGTGGTGGTAGTAATTACTACTGTATAGTCTGGGTAAAGGGGCACAGCTGGAGAATCTGTGTCAGCCTTTCCCAGGAGTGTCTGTGAAGTGGTATAAATACTTATCTCAAAGTGTGTGTGTGTGTTGTGTCAGCTACTTGGCAGAGACACGAAGCACTGGTTGGACAGAGAGGGTACTGGAGGTTCTAGCTTGCCCAGTTAGGCTGAGACCTGGACCCTATACCTGTGTCAGTGGGGAGTCTTATTGGGGATCTGGTGAGCAAGGGAGCAGCCAGCCCTAGACTGACTGTGATCTCTGTGTGTACTTAAGGGAACTTGTACTTTACTGTGTGTATTAGTTATCCTTTCCTCTTCTAGGAGACGACCTCCCTGGTGTTAGTGGTAAGGATTGAGGCTCCTTGATTGCTGGGCCAGGGCACGGTCGTCACAAGTGTTTGGCAGTGATGGTATCTACTTCACATACTAATTGGCTTGTAGTGGTGTGGGTAGAGCGAATTCCTGTACCTTATGTACAGTGATCTCTAAAAGTGTTTTGTACTCTAAAACAGCCACACAGTGTATGCTCAGGGTTCAGATCACAATTGTTTTATTTCTTTTGTTAGCTTAGTGTTAGGGTGAGCAGGCAGCATGTCAGCAGAAGAGTACGGAAAGCTGACAAGGAGCCAGCTGATGGAGATGTGCCAGGCTAGGGGGTTGGTGCATGGAAACCTGACTAAGGCAGACCTGATTGCAGCCTTGGTTACAGCTGCATCAGAAAACAGCAGCCTGGAGGACAATCAGACTTACAGTGCAGATACAATATCCTCGGAGAATGGACAGCTCAACCTTTCTGCAGTGGACTTAAAAATCCAGCTGGAGCTAAAGAGACATGAGTTGGAAGCCAGGCTTATGGAACTAGAAGCAGCCTAGAAAATGAGGAGTCTACAAGCTGAGGAAAATGAACGGCATAGGAGGCGAGGGAAATGCTGACTCTTCGCCAGAGTCATGGAGGTAATGGGGAAGGGAGTAAATGGACCCCAGAAGCACAAAAGGTCAGTACATTTCTTCCACAGTTTAAAGAGGGGGATAATTCTGATAGCTTCATTCATATGTTTGAGCGGGTATGTAAACAGTATAAAGTTGACCAAGGGCTCTGGGTACGGTTCATGACCCCCTTACTCCATGGTAAAGCTGTAACTTCTTTAGCAAAAATGCATGACACTGTTTTGATTATACTGCTGTAAAAAGACATTTATTAGACTGTTCTAAGCTAACACCTGAAATGTATAGGAAAAAGTTTCGTGAACATAGACGCAAGGCAGATGAAAATGTATGTGAATATGTTGTTGAACTGAGCACTTATTTTCATAACTGGGTCAGTGGATGTCATGTCACCATTTTTGAAGGGCTGGCAGACCTTGTGGTAAGGGAACATGCCCTTAGTACTTTGCCTGAGGACATGATGATCTGGTTAGCTGATAAACAGTGTGCTACTTCAGAGGAGTTGGTGAAGAAAGGAGACCTATACCTAGCAAGCAGGGCAGCCCTGCACAGGAAAGGGACCCCCCAGTACTGCTCATGGGATTAAAGGAACCCATAGTGGGCAGCATAGACTGCCCCAACAATCTACCAGTAGCAGGGGAAGCCACTTGTCCAGGTACACATCTAGGAGCTAGGGTTAAATGTTTTGAATACAACCAGTGAGGCCATGTGGCATACGGATGTCCCACGGAGGCAAGATGGGGAACCAAAGGTGAGGGAGCCAGTAAGTGGTAAAGACAAAATGCCAATAGTAGGTTGTCTCAAGACAACAGGGGTATGGAGCTATCATCCTGCAGATGTCCTGAGAGGGAAGAATTTGGATGAGGCAGTACTATGTACTTATGCAGTTACATGCAGTAAGGCTAGAAGACAAGCATGTGGGTCTGGTAGCCTGGGGGAGACCCAGACAGACTGCATACTTACAGCCAGGACTGCTGAGGTGGTTACTTCAGGGAGTGAGCTATGCTGTAGCAGTGAGACTGAATGTGAGCCACAGCTGCTTGTGGGTACTGATGTTCCCTTGGACCTTGGACAGGGTAACTTCAAAGGTAGAACTGAGTAGTAGTACCCAGGCTGACAGTGAGGCACTGCTGTCAGAGGATGCCAGACGTCCTGTGGAAGGGGAGCTGGGAAGGGTTACCAGGAGAGACTTGAGACAGGCTCAGCTCTCAGACCCTACATTGCAAGGCCTGAGGCAGGTAGCTAGGGAGGCACCTGATTCTCAAGGGAAGGGGGAATCTGTATACTGGAACAAAGGATTACTGTACAAAGAGTGGACTCCTGAGGGAGGACTAGATGGTGAGAGAGTACAGCAGTCGGTAGTGCCTACAGCTTACCATCTGGTGCTTCTAGCCATAGCCCATGATATTCCCTTTGCAGGTCATGTGGGCATAAAACGTACAAAGAGGCATATTATGCATAATGTCTAGTGGCCTGGAATTTCCAAAGATGTAACAGGGTACAGCAGGACCTGTGAGCAGTGCCAAAAGGTAGGCAAGGCAGGAGACAAGGTGAGAGCTCCTTTGATGCCTTTGCCTGTGATTGAGGAGCCATTTCAGAGGGCATCTATGGATATTGTGGGTCCTCTGAGTACCCCAAGTTCCACAGGGAAAAAAGTATATCCTAGTGATTGTAGATAATGCTGCACAATACCCTGAGGCACTGGCTTTGTCCTCCATTGAGGCCGAAAAGGTGGCAAATGCTTTTCTAGAGGTTTACAGCAGGGTAGGTTTCCCAAAGGAAATACTGTCTGACAGAGGTGCCAATTTTATGTCAGACCTGCTGGCTTGTCTGTGGAAGTCCTGTGGGGTGAAGCACATGAAGACCACCCCCTACCATCCCCAGACTAATGGTCTTGTTGAGAGGTTAAACTCTACAGTCAAGTCCATGCTACGGGCATTTGCAGAACAGTTTAAAAGAGAGTGGGACAAATATTTGCCTCAGCTGTTGTTTGCTTACAGAGAGGTTCCCCAGGAATCAACAGGTTTTTCACCCTTTGAGTTGTTGTATGGGCATAGGGTGAGGGGACCTCTAGATTTAATTTGCAATGAGTGGGAAGGTGAGTGTGAGTCTCACAAGGAGTCTGTTGTAGCATATGTCCTGACCCTCAGGACAAGGCTCAGGGAACTCATGGGCCTGGCCCAGGAGAACCTGGCAGAAGCCCAACAACAGAAAAAGGTGTGGCATGACAGGAATGCTTGAGCTAGAGAGTATGCTGTAGGGCAGCAGGTGATGGTTCTCATTCCTGTCAGACACAACAGGTTGCAGGCAGCTTGGGAGGGACCCTACAAGATGGTAAGAAAGGTAAGTGATTTTAACTACATGGTGGAAGTGCTAGGCAGACAGCAGGGGCACAAATTGTACCATGTTAACATGATGGAACCTTACCATGATAGGGAAGCCCTTGTGCTGAGCATTTGCAGTGGATTGCAGGAGGAGTCTGAGAGAGATCTTGTGACTGATCTCCTCAGTGAGGCTCAGGCTGACACCTCAGTGGAAGGGGTAGCAATGTCCCAGTAGCTATCTCCTACCCAGGTTCGAGAAATCCGAGCAGTGTTGCAGGAGTTTGGGGGCATGTTCACAGGGAAACCAGGGAGCACCCACCTGATGCAGCACCAGGTGGATACAGGACCCCAAAGGCCTATTAGGCAGGCCCCTTATAGGGTGCCTGAGAGAGTCAAACAGACTCTGAGGGAGAAGGTACGGGAGATGTTGGAACTAGGGGTGATTCAAGAGTCCAACAGTCCCTGGGCCTCACCAGTGGTGTTGGTGCCAAAGAAGGATGGCAGCAACATGTTCTGTGTGGATTACAGGAAAGTAAATAGTCACACAGAGTCAGATGTTTATCCCATGCCTAGGACAGATGAGGCCCTAGAGCAGCTGGGTGGGGCAAAGTATCTTACAACCATTGATCTTACCAAGGTTACTGGCAGGTGCCATTGACTCCCAGTGCTAGAGAGAAGTCAGCCTTTTTGACTCCTTTTGGCTTGTATGAGTTCACAAAGATGCCCTTTGGGATGAAGAATGCCCCAGCGACTTTACAGAGGCTGGTAGATCATATCTTAGCAAGAGCAGGTGGGTTTGCCCTTGCTTACATGGATGATATTGCTATCTACAGCCATTCCTGGCAAGAGCACCTTCAGCATGTCAGGGAGGTGCTGAGCAGACTACAGAGGGCAGGGTTGACCATTAAGCCAAGCAAATGTCAGGTGGGAATGGCAGAGGTCTCCTACCTAGGACATGGAGTGGGGAGTGGTAAGATAAGGCTAGAACCTGCCAAAGTGGAAGCTATTCAGGCATGGCCTGCACCTGCTACCAAAAAGCAGGTGAGGGCATTCATAGGGACAGCAGGGTACTACAGAAAGTTCATTCCCAATTATAGTACCACAGCTGTTCCCCTTACAGACCTGACAAGGATGAACAGGCCAGATAAGGTAGTGTGGACCCCAGCATGTGAGCAGGCATTTCAGAAGCTTAAGGAAGCTTTGGGAGGACCCCCTGTGTTAGCCAGTAAAGACTACAGCAAAGAATTTGTTGTGCAGGTGGATGTTTCAGACTATGGGGTGGGGGCTGTACTTAGCCATATTTCTTCAGAGAAAGAAGAGCACCCAGTGGTTTATCTCAGTCGTAGGCTCCAACCCAGTGAGGAATGCTATGCAGCGTTAGAAAAGGAATGTCTAGCCATAGGGTGGGCACTACAAAAACTTCAGCCTTATCTGTGTGGAACAAAATTCACTGTGATGACATATCACAACCCTTTAACATAGTTAAACAGAGCCAGCCAGCAAAATGCCAAGTTGCTAATATGGAGTCTGGGGTTGCAAGCATATGATATGTCAGTGCAGCACCACAGTGGGAGTAGCAATGTCAATGCAGATGGGATCTCAAGACAGGAAATGAGGTGAGGTACACCCAGATAGACCTGACACTCTCAAACGATGTTTCTCAAAGGGCACTTGAAAAACTTGCTTGAGTTCCCCAGGGTGGGGGGTGACGATTGGGGAGAGATGGGCAAAGGCTGCCAGCCTAGGCATACAGAATTTGATATATAATTCTATCATTTGTATAAATAAATGTAAACTACAGGCTTGTGTTTTTAAATGAAAGAAAACACTGTAAATGTGGAAGGTGCTTTATTGCTTTGGTTTCTGCTAGAGTGTATATGTGAAATGCCTTTTATTCTTGTATTCTCCTGTGCAGGTGTTAGCTTGTCAAATAATGTAAATGGAGTTTCTTTTAGCCTGAGAACTCAGAGCAGGTGTCAAAATGATGCAATATGAATACTGGGAAAACCTAAGTGTCAAAAATGATGTAATCTGGGGAGGACCCAGAAATATGTTTGTTAGTGATGTTTTATAAACTGTGTCTCAGAGTCAGAGAGAGCTAGAAAAGCATTTTGACTTTGGACATCTAACCCAGCACTGCTTATGCTCTTTATGTATGTAAGTAGAATTGTAGCACTGTGTTTTCTCTTAAACTTAGCTAAAGATTAGAAAGTTAGATTAAGTATTTTTCTGTGTAATCAGATCTTTCCTACAATATTATGTTAAGTTTCTGTGTGAAATCTTTGATATCTCTGTGGTATAGTAGTTTTGTCTTGTGTTTTAATTATTTATTATTAAATATTTTTTAAAACCTTCTACCTGTGGCTGCTTTGTGTAGAGATAAGCTCTAGAATATATTGCATATTTATAAAGGTTATTGTAATATGCCACTCTTAAGTAAGCCTTGACTGTTAGTCATACTACCATGGGATATTAATATTGCACAGTAATAATTGGACTCCCTTTTAAGGGCCTTTTAGTAGCTGATATTATTAACTGGGTGGTGGCAGCAATTACTACTGTATATTCTGGGTAAAGGGGCACAGATGGAGAATCTGTGTCAGCCTTTCCCAGGAGTGTTTGTGAAGTTGTATAAATACTTATCTCATAGTGTGTGTGTGTTGTGTCAGCTACTTGGCAGAGACACGAAGCACTGGTTGCACAAAGAGGGTACTGGAGGTTCTAGCTTGCCCAGTTAGGCTGAGACATGGACCCTATAGCTGTCCCAGTGGGGAGTCTTATTGGGGATCTGCTGAGCAAGGGAGCAGCCAGTCCTAGACTGACTGTGATCTCTGTGTGTACTTAAGGGAAATTGTACTTTACTGTGTGTATTAGTTATCCTTTCCTCTTCTAGGAGACGACCTCCCTGGTGTTAGTGGTGAGGATTGAGGCTCCTTGATTGCTGGGCCAGGGCACGGTCATCACAATCCCCTTTGGGAAAAAACATGTACCCGTGAATTACCACATAGGTGGCAGTACACTTAACACCAAAAGTGTGATAAGAGACTTAGGGACACAGATGGACAGTGGTCTCACCTTCAATAACCACATCACCACAACAGTCAGGAAATCCTTCTATGTGGCACACCTCATCACTAAGGGCTTTTCATCCAGAAAAAAGGAGGTCATTGTCCCACTGTACTTATCCCTCATTAGACCCATTATAGAATACAATGCCCCATTTGGTATGTAGCTCTCAAGACATCCGCAACAACTGGAAAGGCTGCAGAAATACCTCACTAAAAGAGTCACAGACCTAAAGCAGATACCCTATGCTGACCACCTTAAAAAACTCCAGCTATACTCTGTCGCATATCGCCTACTCCAAGGCGATCTCTGCTTAACATACAAGGCTATGTCAAACCCAGAGCTGTTGGACATGCTACACTTAAAGAAATCCCAATCCCTCAGAGCAACACGCTCCAGGGATCTAAACCTTGTCATCACAATAAACAAAACATTATGGAGGGATAGGTTCCTTACCCAGAGACTCCCCAGACTCTGGAATAGACTGCCCATACATGTCAAGCAGAGCCCCCCTTTGGCCCTCTTCAAAAGGAACCTTGATGATTGGATGGGAGAAAGGAAATTCACCCAGGGATCATGTCAGTTGCCCTGCTAGACAGGGGGCCAGGGAAGTAAATAGTGTGGGAAGAAATAGCCAGGGAATTGTTATGGCTAGGCTTGTATAGGCCCTAGGGCCGATAGCCTAGTACCAACCTATGAACCTATGTATATCACAGGCTTAACATATTTGTTGGGCTACTACATGTAAAACCCTGACATTGCTAATAAGTTATGCAACACTCTTCTGTAATTGATCATATTCCCAGAGAAAAGTTTATATAATGGCTGGTAATTTTTATTTTTATAACAGGGTTTAATTTAAATAAATGTAGGATATACATGGTTATGTTGACATCAATTAACAAACAATGCAGACAGTAAACAAATGGGTATTGTGAAATGTAACCCTTCAGTAAGGTTAAAAAAAAATAGTTTTGCAAGACAAACAGATCCAAACATTCTCCCCTTCTACCACAAAGTTCCTTACCAAGACCATTAGCTTTATATAACATAAATGTAGCCCTCTGGACACTGTGAATATGCACATCAGGTGTGAACTCATTAGCATTCATGAATTCCACACAGACTTCAGTGAAGGCAGGTAAATAAGGTGTGAAATCCTACTCAATTGCGTGCACTGCAAAGATGAACATTGAGAAGTGTTACCTGCTAAAGGCTTTCAAGTGTGAACGATTAGTTAGAATGCATAAATAATTAGTGTTTCACACTCTTTCTTCTTTGATGTACACTTACTCTTCTCCCTGTGTGTCAGGGAGAAGAGACTTAGCAAAGAGTCAGGGATTATGACTGACTTAGGAGAAAATCATTCATAAAGCTTTCTCTGTATCTCACCTTTTCACGTCCCTGGTTGCGGTGCGCTCCTGCCCTAGTGTGCTTACTCTGAAATTTCTTAGCTCAATCTCTTTTGAATATTGACCTGCCTCACGCCCTACTGGTGTCGGACGATTCCTGCCTTGCCTACAGTAACTGAAAGACTATCTGCCTCCCTTATTTACTCCTCATTCAAGGAACTGAAAAAAATTTCTTAGCTCAATCTCTCTTGAATATTGACCTGCCTCACGCCCTACTGGTGTCGGACGATTCCTGCCTTGCCTACAGTAACTGAAAGACTATCTGCCTCCCTTATTTACTCCTCATTCAAGGAACTGAAAGTAGGTTATGGGCTTTGCAGTGATGATTTATTAGCCTCTGCTCAAGTCAACCTATACAGTCCACTAGTTCCCTGTGCTTGTGTGCCTAGCAGCCAGTACCTCTCCTTCTCATATCCTCCCCTACCCCCTTACTCTTGCCTTCTCCTGCCTCTACACTACTCTCTTTTTTCTTGTGACTTCTCCCTCTCTTTACCTGCCCTAGCCACTAGGTGGTGCTCTCCTCACTCTCTTTCTCCATCGCTACTTCTCATGCCTAGAATCAGCCCTTAAAGTTATTGTTAAATTTCCTATCTCCTTTAAGCTCCATATTCTATCTTACAGTCTCCCTATCTCCCTGCTAATAGTGCTGGTACTGCTCCAGTACCCTGTCTGACTTCTCAGCTCCACCTCACCCCTCTCTTCCTTACCTCCTACTGCTTGTTTTCTACCCACTCCTGCATACCTATTCCTATTCCACTGGTCTACTTTGGTCTCCTTTCTTACCCTTCCTTCCATACACTTTCTGCTCCTGCCATACCTACCTGCATTTCTGATTGTCTCCTCTCTCCACCTCCTGTTGTGTCTTACCTCTATTCTGCACACTACGCCACCTGCTGTTTCTCTATCTAACCAATTGATATTATCTCTATCTATCCTCTTTTAATTATTCCTTTCTACCCTGCCCCTTGTGTATTTTCTCAGTCAGCCCCTGTCTTTTTCTGTCCACTCTCCCCTTTTCTTTAGTCCCGCCTACCCTCTCCTTTCTCCTTGCAAGCCTTTCACCCGCCTCGCCTATCCTCCTCTGTGAGGTTACTTATACCCCTTCCTGTATCTGCGTCACTCCTTTCTCTGTATCTCACCTTTCCATGTCCCTGGTTGCTGTGCGCTCCTGCCCTAGTGTGCTTACTCTGGTAGGTTACATTAAATAAGGGTTTCTCTGCTTGGATTTATTGATTGTAACCGACGAGGTCAACATTGTCTTGCAGATAGTGCACCCTGGGTTACGGACTTGCAGTTTCGCTTTAGATACACATTGCCTCTTAGAAACGGATCAGCTTATCCGCGCATGTACCTGTTGTTTATTGCTGATATTTTTATCGCTCTTTGAGCGTATGGACCTTGTCGCAAGACTGTTGTTGTCTGCCTTGTATGAAACGCTGCATTGATGTTTTTGAGTTAAGAGAACTTGTTGCAAGACCTGTTATTTTTATGCTAATTATCACAAACACATGCTATCTGGTTTACCCCTACATTCTTTATAATGCTAAGGGTGGTCATATGGTTAAGGGTGCTGCCTGGGTGTAAACCCTATACTGTTGTAGAGCTTTTCCAACTATTTTATGGTTACAGCCTTTTACTACCTACCTGCGCCATCCACGTGGTGCTCTCTATATCTACAACTGGCGTGTTTGCAATCGCAAACACGCTAACTGCCATCTGGGTTTCTCCTGCATTCTTAATAACGCTAAGGGTGACTATATGGTTAAGCATGCTGCCTGGGTCTAATCCCTATATTGCTGTAGAGCTATTCCGACTTTTAGTAGTTACAGCCTTTTACTACCTACCTGCACCACCCACGTGGTGCTTCTACATCTACACCTGGCGTGTTTGATATTGCAAAAACGCATACTGCCATTCACCTTATTAAATGACCTTTCACTAATGGCATGTTGCTAAAGGCGCCTCTGTCGCTAACCTTGTTTTATGTGTTTTACTAGCCATTCTGCCATTTTTTTCTTTTAAGGCTCTTAGTAGATCTTGCTGTGTGAAAACGCTAAATGCTCCTTGCGAGTCAGCGTTTACTAATTTAAGCGGTGTCCTCTCCGGAATACCTCTGTTAAAACCCCAGCAGTTACTTTAAACAGTACATTGTGCTTAATGCTCTGGTTTACCCCTTACAGCTAACGCAGTAGCTTATAGTACATGTACCTCTAGCGAGGCTGACCTACCTATAGCGAAACTGACCAGGCTTACATTATATTGCCCATAAGTCCTATAACACTTATTACCCCTTCATCTCTGAAGTGAATTGGATACAATATATTCTATACTTGCTATTACCTACCTGTTCTTATGAGCGTTGTTACATACAATACCTAGTCTTTAGAGTCTGTTAATTAGATATGAATGCTAGAGTGATAAAGTAATTTCTATGTTTGCTTTTTTTGCCTATGTGACCTTTTGTATCAGTCAAGCATTATTGATTTGTGTTAGATTGCAAGTTTATTCTGCTGTTTTTACCTTTGATTTTCCTTGTTACTTGTTTTCACTATATACCTTCACTCTAATACAAATGCTAACACTGTTATTCTTTTCTCCCTCCCTACCCGTCTTCCCTTCCCCCTAGAAATTTCTTAGCTCAATCTCTTTTGAATATTGACCTGCCTCACGCCCTACTGGTGTCGGACGATTCCTGCCTTGCCTACAGCAACTGAAAGACTATCTGCCTCCCTTATTTACTCCTCATTCAAGGAACTGAAAGTAGGTTATGGGCTTTGCACTGATGATTTATTAGCCTCTGCTCAAGTCAACCTATAGAGTCCACTAGTTCCCTGTGCTTGTGTGCCTAGCAGCCAGTACCTTTCCTTCTCATATCCTCCCCTACCCCCTTACTCTTGCCTTCTCCTGCCTCTACACTACTTTCATTTTTCTTGTGACTTTTCCCTCTCTCTTTACCTGCCCTAGCCACTAGGTGGCGCTCTCCTCACTCTCTTTCTCCATCGCTACTTCTCATGCCTAGAATCAGCCCTTAAAGTTATTGTTAAATTTCCTATCTCCTTTAAGCTCCATATTCTATCTTACAGTCTGCCTATCTCCCTGCTAATAGTGCTGGTACTGCTCCAGTACCCTGCCTGACTTCTCAGCTCCACCTCACCCCTCTCTTCCTTACCCCCTACTGCTTGTTTTCTACCCACTCCTGCATACCTATTCATATTCCACTGGTCTACTTTGGTCTCCTTTCTTACCCTTCCTTCCATACACTTTCTGCTCCTGCCATACCTACCTGCATTTCTGATTGTCTCCTCTCTCCACCTCCTGTTGTGTCTACCCGCTCCGTTAAGCCCTCTGGCTCCCCTCCCTACCCCCAATTCCTACCCACCCCCAGGGGTGCTAACCTTATAGTACTATTAGCCACTCCCCTATCCCTCCCATCCAATCCTTCTCCTTCCCGCTCAAACTTCCTCCCATCCACACACACCCCACCTATACTGCACACTCCCACCGTATTTTTCCCACTCCTCCTCTCTACATCTTTTACTTAACTATCCCACTTTAACCTTTACCACTTTACTATCCACACTTTGCCTATTCCTATTATATCTTTATATCTACTCAACAGTAGTATACCCCTTCTACATCTTGCCACTCATACACTCTATAGCCTTCTCTAACTTCTCATACTCATCTTACCATGGCTCCCTACCTGCCAAGCCAGCATTTACTCTCACTCCTGCTACTCTCCACCCTATGCTCAGTCTATCTCCTATCCTCTTACAAGATATCACTTGATGCTCTATCCCTCCTTCCACATAAACACACCTCAACATTTATCATTCCACTCATTTCTTATCCTTTTACTTCATCTACCCCCAATTATCAACTACCTAAATTCCACAGACTTAGACATCTCAACTATGTCATAACAACTTATAACAAAAATAAAATTCTAACCTTACAAAGGCTCTACCTGGTAATCAAATGTAGTAATCCTACCCTTCAAGATGGTGATATCCACCCTAACCCTGGCCCTTCTCTCTCTTCCCCCACAGTATATTTGCCTAGAACCAATAATAGCTTCTTAATCGGGCATCTTAATACCCAAAGCTTAAACAACAAAGTACCATACCTACATGCCCTCCTTCACACACACTCATTTGATATTCTATGCCTCTCAGAGACCTGGCTAAAACCTAGCACTAAAGACACTGAGATTATTCCCCAAGGCTATAACATAGTAAGACTCGATCGTCCCAAAAGAAAAGGTGGTGGTGTTGCTATTCTTTTTAAAAAACATCTTAATATCACTACCCTTCCACCCCTATCATCTCAAGATAGCAAGATAGAAGCCATCATTATCAAACTCCAATTAAATTCCAAAAAATCCATATATATCATCTGTATGTACCTGCCTCCTGGTAACAATATACCAATACTTGAAGATTATCTTAGTTGCGTATCAGCTACTTATCCACAGGAAACCATCATACTAGGAGACCTGAACATAGACTGGAATAGCATTAATGCAGAAAATCCTTCATCTCATATTAACCTTCACGGCTTCACCCAAACCATTACCTTGACTACTAGGCTCAATAAACATACTAATAGAGAAAGCATTTTAGACTGGATACTTATAAACAGACTAAAAACTGATTACAAAGTAGGAACCTTGCCAGACGATGTTAGTGACCACTCTTTAACTTTTATAACAAGAGAAAACTTACTGTCCAAATCCCACATTACTAGAAAAATACGTACCATCAAACATTTTAATCCTGACCTATTTCAAGCTGAACTCAGTGCATGTAACTGGAACCCCTTAAAAATACTCCCTCTTGAAAATGCAGTACTACATTTTAACAAAATATTTTTATCCATTCTTGACACACATGCACCGGAACGTACTATTAGAATGAAATCCAATACAGCCCCTTGGCTCTCCCATGAAACCAAAAAGCTTATTCTCACTAGGAATAAAGTCTGGGCTAGTTGGAGATCCCACAGAAATAATACAGATCTCCTACTCTTCAGACAGCATAGAAATCTAACTAAAAAAGCAGTTATAGCTAACAAAAAGAAATTCTATATTGAACTACAACAAACCCATCTTAATAATTCTAAATTGTTCTGGTCCTCAATCAATAAACTCCTCTCCCCAGGAACTTCCAAAACACCTTCCCCACTAAATGCAGACCCTGATACCCCACAACAGACTGCAGATGCTTTTAACTCATTCTTCACAGAAACTATTCAAGCACTAGCTAAACAACTTAGTGCCAACAACTTCTGTCCACTAAGTAACCTAACAAACTCCTCCTTTAACTTTTCACTACAACCTATCTCTACATCGTACATTCACAGACTTCTTCTCAAACTAAAACCATGCACCCCCTCTGCTGATAAGCTCCCTTCCCTTTTTCTTCAAAAGGCTGCTAAGGTTATTGCATATCCTATATCTATTCTTATAAATAGGACAATTAGAGTAGGAATCATCCCTGAAGTTTGGAAGGTATCTCACATAATCCCACTTCACAAAGGTGGAAACTCAACTGACTACTCCAACTATAGGCCTATTGCTCTCCTCTCACCTTTGTCCAAGATTATGGAAAAGTGTATCCACCTTCAACTTGTACAATATCCCTCAAAGCATAACATAATAGCAAACTGCCAACATGGCTTTAGACCACATCACAGTACTACCACTGCCCTGCTTTCTTTTGCAGAGACTATTAACCAGAACCGAAACAACAACTTACTCTCTTCTGCCCTCTTCATTGACCTCTCCAAAGCATTCGATATGGTAAACCACCCTTATTACTTAATACTCTTGAATCCATCTCATTTGATGCCCCAGCCATTAAATGGTTTAAATCTTACCTCACAAACAGAAAACAAGCTGTTCTCTGGGATAACCACACCTCTTCTCTCTTGCCTGTTACCACTGGCGTTCCTCAAGGCTCTATCCTTGGCCCACTTCTCTTCTCCCTCTTCATTAATGATCTTCAAACAATAATCCCTCAAGCAACCTGCATTCAATATGCAGATGACTCGACACTCATCTGCTCAGCTCCATCTACCCCAGAACTTATCTCTCTCACCCAAAAAGTGTTCAGTACAGTAGAAACATGGTTCTCTAGTCATTTCCTCTTACTAAATGCCAAAAAAAACAAACTTTTTCTTTTTACTCCCACATCTAGAACCACCCCCTTACATTTCTCCATCTCTTCAAACAGCGCCACTGTTATCTTACCCAACACTTCAACTAAATTGTTAGGTATTACAATTGACAATAATCTCTCATTCGACCTACACATTAACAACTCCATAAAACTAGTTAACAGAAAGATAGGATCCTTATATCGAATTCGATCATTTCTTACACCATCTACCAGAACAAGGATTGCTCACTCTCATCTTATTTCAACTCTTCTATATGCTGCGCCTATCTTCACTAACCTCAAAAAAACCAACCTTAACAAACTGGCAACCTGTTATAATAACATTGCCCGCTATGCTACTGGTAATCCCTATAAAACTCATCACTGTCTCAGCTTAAAACTTCTAGGCTGGCCAGAGTTTCAGAACTATCTTTTAATCCATCAACTCTGCATTGCCCATAAAATACTATACCAACCTGATAATACCCCCATACTCTCACAACTCATAATCCCTTATAAAAATCTCAACTCTCTCCGCTCTTCCAGCAAACTTCTGACAAGTTCAGCAAAATCAAATAATAATGCTGGTGACTCTCTATTTACCAATGCTATAGGGACAAAATGGAATTTGTTACCCACTAGCATAACAAAGATAACTTCATTGCCTCTTTTCAAACAGAATATTAAAGTGCATTTCCAAAATCACTGGCTTTGCTCCTGTAATAAACCTGATTAGTCTTTCACTATTACTACCTAAATAAAACCATCTCTCTTCTCCTTTCTACTCTTCGTACTACTTGTCTTTCTTTTCTCCTCCCATTACTTCTCTACCTGTTATTCTGCATTACTTGCTCTTTTATTTTCACCACTTTCTATTCCCACCTTTTTTCCCTTACTCTCTTTTCACTTTATTCTCCATACCTTCACTCCTTTGTTCTATTTTAATCCAATTAGTACTTTAAACTGGTTAATTGAGAATTCGACTGTATTGAGTGTTTTAGTAACTAACTCTTGTAGTAGTTTTTTTATTTACATTGAAGAGTTTGCTATCTTTTATTTTTAATTTTTGCTTGCAAACTCTATTACTAACTCTAATATTTTCATTATAATGATTATTGCTATTACATTTTTGTATGATAATTTTTTTGTCTCTGAATGTATCTCACTCTGTGGAGCTTTTCTCCCCGGGCCTCTACTGAAAATGGAAATTTCTCCAGCTAGACTAGCCCGGTCAACAAATGTAAAATAAAATAAAATAAAAATAAAAGTATTTTATGAACTGCTTCAAAATGCACTGTTGTAACTCTGAATACAAATTTGTCTGCAGTTCTTTTGAAGTACACTACTCATTGAAAGAGATATCAAAGGCAAGGCAAATTAGATTGCATTCATGTTAGAAAATAACAGATAAGAAAATGATGCTCACAAAAGAAAGAGAAAATAACAATTGCAGTGTTGCAAATATTTCTTTAATATTGTAAGAGAAAATATTAACTTAACTGTTGTCACTATCCCATTCATCCTCACATCTGCCGGCAAATTACAAAGGACAGCTTTCAGAACTTGGTTATGTTGCACCTTTAATGCCACCTGATACAATGTCACATAGTGGGTATATGTAATCTGCTTTTTCTTCTTCCTAATCTATGTCCATGTTGTTAATGTCCAGGTTTGATGGTTTAAATGTAGAGATGGTGTTGTTTGTATGAACACAGTGATGTTTAAGGAACATATGTTCATGCTGCAAGTCAACAAAGTTGGGAAAACATCAGGAAGGTACATTTTAAATCTTTGTTTCTTGATGTTTCTTTTTTTTCTGCTCTTCATCCTTTGCATGCATTTTGGCATTGCACACTTTTGACTGGCAGTGGACAGTAGTATTGAACCACAGCTGTGGCTTGCAGCAATGGGCCTCATAACACCACTGGGCAGATGTTAATTACACATTAACACACACTCTGATGAGCATTATTGCTTGCTTAGTATGTGCACATGGATGGCTGGTCCCTGGAAAATTGTCTTACGTGAAACCGGCCCATTGTGCAAAAAAGGTTGGAGACCACTGATATAAACACATACAATTACACAACATGATGTAAATACATGGATAGTCACTGTACTTGAGGACTGTGTCATTATACAACTGTGTCATACATACAAGGAGTGAAGGACTGCAACTGTTATGACAAATGTGCAAATCATGACACATGAAACATAACCATAATGCACATCTGTTCTGCATTCCATCAGATTCAGACATGGTTGTATGTCTATACTGCTTATCTGTGAGAAGGTCTGCACGGAGCACCATATACCCTGCTAATTATAATTATAATAATAATAATTATTATTATTATTATTATTAAATCCCATTCTAAGTTCAACACCGCAAGATATGATTATGCGTGTGCTAATATTTTGCCATCACCCTCACAAATGAGCTTGTCAGTGATTTGCTTCAAGGAGAGAATTAAAAAAATATACAGCAAAGAATTATGTGAGTGTTCTGTACAACTTCTGTATGTGTTAATGGGATGTTATAACCAAGGTTTCACAGTGTTGTCGGCTCAGTTAATTCAGTCTGTTAAGGTATGTCTGCACTGCAACACTCATACTTGCAAATGGTGTGTAACCTTTTAACACATACTCCATCAGTATTATTCAGAGCTGCACTGACATATTTAAAAATGTCTGCCTGTATCGTCAATGCACATTGTCCAGGAATGAACCAATACATCCGACAGTGGCAAAATAAATGGTTAATATTTGCATACACTCAGCCCGGAATGAAATGTCATGAAAGCTTGTTTGACAATCTACTGTTTTACAATTGTGATTGCCATTGAAATACCATACTGTGAAACACGTACGTGTCACTCACACTTATGCAAAATACATGAATGCCAGTACAGAGATGTTATCTATATTACAAAACCAAAAGTTTACTTCAGCAAACGCTCACATGAGCGAAAATGCTGGTAATCGAACTACTTATTGTGGGGGGCTGTGCCTCCCACACCCTCCACTAAGTATATATTCCATCTTCAAGATAGCACTACAGTGAGGAAATATCCTCCTCCCCACTGTACCAAACCCCACAAACACCTTTTGTTTACCAGTGTTTTCACACATGTGAGCGTTTGCTGGAGTAAACTTTCAGTTTTATAATATAGACTCTTAGCAGAGCATTATGTAATTACATGGGACAAGCACATTGTTGTTACATCTGCCTGCCCAGATACATGCATTTCTGCAAAACCTGTGATGCACACTAGCTGCTGTTCAAAACACTGATGTGTTAAAACTTACAAACATGCATTTTCACACCTTTAAAGTCAGATTTCTTCTGCGGTAATTAAAATTCATATTGTGTTCTCTAGATTTTGTATCTAGTTAGGTAGGTGGTTCAAACTCAACAGTGGTGAATTTGTGTGTGTGTGTGTGTGTGTGTGTGTGTGTGTGTGTGTGTGTGTGTGTGTGTGTGTGTGTGTGTGTGTGTGTGTGTGTGTGGTTCTAATGTCGGGCAAGCAAAGCTTCAACAGATGTACTCTGCCCACTTTCACTCAGGAGAAACTTTATCTTTGGAGACAGCTCCTTCTGCACTTTATCCACTTTTACCATAAAAATCTTCTCTGTAAAACACTTATGAGGTCATCCTGTCAAAAGTGCACACTCTCCCATTAGATGTCAGACTTCTTCAGTGGGACTTGTGATTCATCCTGTGTACTTTAGACTGTGTAACTAGTTAGTTAGGTGGTTTGAATCTGACAGTGGTCAATGTGTGTGTGCTTTTACTGTCAGATAAGTAAAGCTTCCACAACATATGTGTTTTGTCCACTTCCTGTCAGGAGAAAACTTTAACTTTGGAAACAGCTCCCTCTGCACTTTTTCACATTTTTACCGCAAATATATTCTCTGCAACACTGGTGAGATCATCCTGTCAAAAGTGCACCATCTCCCCTGAGAAGTCAGACTTTTCCTCTGGTTCTTGCAATTCATATTGTATTCTATAGACTGTGGACCGGATTCACGAAGGCTTGCACGGAGTCTTAGAGTAGAGTAAGACTCCATGTAGCCATCATGTCCAATGAGCGATCCAGGAACAGCCTGTAGGGGCGTGTAAGAGAGCTCCTAAAACGGCTCTTACATGGACAGGGCTGGGATATGCAAATTACCTCAATTGCAGGTGAAAGGCATGCAAATGAGGTAGATTTGTGATTCAGGAAACCCAATCCTGTCTGAGTAAGAGCAGTGTTATTTGCAGAAGTGTACTCAGTTGGCAACTGAGTACTGTTCTGCAAATAGCAAAATGGAACCATGACAGCTCCAAATAAAGGTTGCATCCAGTGCAGGAAGCATGCCAATGGCCAAATATATGGCCATGTGAAACGTTTCCTGATGCAATATGAAAATAAAAATATTTTATTTTTTTTCTCCGATATCCGATGTTTAAGTGTAGCGCAGAGCTGCGCAAATGGGCTGCGCTCTAAAACCCAGAATACTAAAAATTAAAACCCACAAATGTGGATTTTATTGAAATTGTTAATGTACAATGCAAGGGAATGGCAGGCTGAAGACAACATTGCCACCAAGTAGAGGTTGCTAAGGGGGGAAGCTCAGTCTAAGACTTGTATCCAAGCATTAGTAGGCAATCCTATGTAAATGAGTGTTAGGACAGTGAATCGCAAGTTTACATAGCAAATGAGCACAGTCAGTGGAGTGTAAGAGTAGGATATGGGGTGTAACAGAGTAGAAGATAGATGACATAATGAGGGGGTATGTATGAAAGAAGTTAAGCTCATTGGAGCAGAGTGGCATGTGTCAGCTGTCATTTACACATCATGGAAAGAAATGTGTCAACAGGTAGGCTAGGGAAAGGCAAGAAATGGAAGGTGTATGCCGTGCATAACACCAAGGTTTCTTGTTGAGCGGGTATGCGCGTGTGTGCATGCGTGTAAACCCGAGTAAAACAGAGTGCGTGCGTGTAAGCATGAGTGCGCACGTTTAAGCCAAAGTAAGCATGTATAAGGCTGTTTAAAGAGTTGTAAGCGTGTTTGCGCTGGTGTGCGTGCATTTTAACCCGAATAATCAAGTTTTAGTCCGTGTAAGCATGTGTGCGCGCATGTTAGCTGCTGTGCGCGTTTGCGCTTGTGTGCGCCCCCCCCCCCCCCTTGAGGAAACAGAAAGGAAAAAGTAAGCACAACAAATAGTAGGAAGCTATCAGGGAGTACTAGCAGAGCTAGCAGGTGAAAACAATCAGAATCAGGAAATTACACAGGCAGTACACTAGCCCAGCACAGCCTAGCACTTAAAACTCTGCAAACAACAGTCCATTATGTTTCTCACAACAGACACTGCAGTAAGCTAATAGAAGTGAAAACTGAAAAAAACTTTACTGAGACAAAGAAATGTTAGGGGCTGCCATTGCTGTTATAAGGTGACATATGCAACATGCTGAGGGTGGTGACAATGGAAATGCTGCTGGACAACCCACAGTGAGGAGATGGAGAAGAGTGTACAGGCCCAGGGTAACCTACCAGGGGCTACATGAGCTGGAGATAGTGGAGCACTATAGAGTGGACAGAGACCTCCTGCAGCAAATTGTTGAGCTGTGCAGGCCACGCCTCACACACAGAACCAACAGAGGGGAACCCATCCCAGTGGAAACCAAGGTATGTGATGGCCTAAGAATATTAGCAACAGGTACCTTCCAGAGACCAACTGGTGATATGATGGGGATATCACAGGCATCAGCATCCAGGGTACCACACCAGTTCCTGGATGCCATGTCAGCACATGTCGATGATCATATATATTTCCCCAATTCCCGTGAGGTATTGGCCAGCAATATGCGTCTCTTCCAGCAAATAGTGGAATAGTGGGTGCAATAGACTGCATGCACATACGCATCAAAACACCAGCCGGCGAGCGGGGTAGGGTCTACTTCAACTGCAAGGGCTTCCCCTCCATCAACTGCCAGGTCGTGTGTGATGCCCAGGACATAATACTGAATGTGTGTGCAGGCTGCCCTGGAAGCTACCATGAGTCCCATATCTGGCATCTGATGCAGCTATACCAGACATTTGCCAGTGGGGACATCCCACATGGTCACCTAGTGGGGGATGCTGGCTATGCACTGGAGCCATGGCTGATGACACCCATCAGAAATGCACACACACCTGAACAGGAATGCCATAATGAGGCACACGCACAAACACGTAATGTAATAGAGCATGTGTTTGGGCTGCTCAAGTCATGGTTCTGGTGCCTGGACACATCTGGTGGAGCCTTACAGTACTCACCAACTACATGTACCCAAATTGTCATGGTATGTGCTATGCTACATAATATGATCCTGCAAAAACAGCTGCAGCAGGACCAGCGTAGGCCTTGGCTAAACAGCCCCCCACCATTGCCAAGGCCATCACAGGCAGAGCGTGAGTCAGAGGAGGAACAACCTGAGCCTGCCCCAGTAGGCAGAAGGAGGCATGCTCAGTATGCTTTGGCCTTGGCAAAGAGGCAACGCATAGCACATACACTGGCTCAGTAGGAACTCTGGCAATGATACCTCTCTCTGACTTGCACATATAGTAAAATGGATGCCTAAGTTGATACTACCTGCTTTCAAACATGTACAGGGAGTGTAGTATGTGCATCCGACATAGTCAGCCCTGCAGCACCACCTAAGGCATGATTGCCATGTGTTAAGCAATATAAAGCAGTGATAAACAGCATTTACCACCATGTAGTATATGCAAACAAAATTGCACACACCAACTAACAAAACCTCGACAATGTTCAGTAATATTGGGCAATTTTCAGCAATGTTGGTGAATATTGAGCAATGTCGGACAAGCCTGGTCTAAGTAGGGCATAGCTGAACAAAAGCCAACATGCTCATATTTGCTTAACTGGCCCTTAAGCAGTCTGGTCTGCTCAGTATGAAAATATAAAGCAGTGATGGGCCTCAAACCCAGGATACTGTGCACTACAGCCAAAGTACTGAACCACTAAACCATGACAGCATTGCAATGGTCAGCCTGTATGAAGGAATGTTGATAAGTCTATGCAAAGTATTTCATGGAAACCCTGCAGGCACAGCATAATCCTTGTTGAGTTATGACACAAAGGTGAGTCCTGCAGTGAGAACAGAACCTGACTTCCAACACACACAGTATAAATGTTAATATCGGTCATGTTCGCACATCAACAAATGTAGTGGACCTCAGATAGCAACATACTGAAAGGTCACACTGGGCATGCTCACACACTTGAATAAATGAGACAAATGTCAGGTAACAAAACACGGAATGGCAGAACTGGGCATGCTCACACACTTAGGCCATGTCTGAGAACAGCAGTGGGCCATGCATATCTGGCAGTTGCATGTGTTAACCCAGGAACCTGTCACTATACAGCAATCTGCCCTGTGCACACAGTTATATGACAACAGACACATCTATAATATAGTGGAACCCTGTCATAATCAAATATGTTCTGCAGATACCAAAGTTGTTCATAGAAACTGGTAAAGCAAAGATGATAAAGACCTGCAAACAGTATCAGCAATAAACATTGTGCATCTTGAACATTACCATAGGTTCAGAGGTCGATACTAGGCTATCTGCCCTAGGGCATGTACAAGCCTAGCCAAAGTGTGTTTGGCATTCGCAACCCTGTCAGATTACTACACTGTGTGTGTGAATAGTAGGCCACACAAGATAGCCCATGTACGTTTAGGCTAGTGTGCCTCTGTCTAGCAGGGACACAGAAGATATCCCAGGGGTAAACATACGATCACCCATACAGTCGTCAAGATGTCTCCAGTAGGTGGTCAGTGGGTGGCTCTGCCTATGTGAAACTGGGATTACATTCTGGAGTGAATGGAGCCTCTGGGATAAGAATCTGTCACTCCACAATGTCCTATTAACATCTGTGCTGAGGTATATGTCCCTGGAGTGTGTAACTCCAAGGGAGTCAGATACCCTGAGGTGGAGCATGTCCAGTAATTCTGGGTTGGGTATATCTGTAAACAACAGGCCCACATCATATCTGAGTAGGTGGTAAGCGACTGAGTAGAGCTGGAGTTACTGCATCTGAACTGTGCAGGGCAACTGTGTGAGTCCCTAGATCTGCTTGGTGAGGAACTTCCCTGGCCAGTACAGTTGCTGCAGGTGTCAGGTAAGATACACCCCAAATGTGCCACTGTAACCAAGCATGGATGTGATGCGTATAGGGGCACAATGACCTCACTCGATCTAGATGTGAAACCATATGGGATAAGGTGGCCCACATAGAAGGTGTATCCAACCACTTTGGCAGCGTGAATGTCAAAGGTGACAGTACGAACAAGTCATGTCCCCAAACCCCTAACAACTCCTACCATATGTAATGGAGTACTACCTATGTGGTAATGTGTGGGCATGTTGTTATTCCCAAAGGGGATGACTATGCAACTAATGGCATTTAGCTGTAGGCCATGACTCAGGCACCAGTCATCCATCTCTGTGAGACCCTGTTTGAGTATGCATGTGGCAGCTGGAGAGTTGATCATTGCACCCAGTTTGCAGTCAAGTGCAAACATGTTCAGCCATATTCCCCTTGTGGTAGCCTGTATGTCAGACAAATATATACTGAACAAGAGAGGTCCCAGGACTGAGCAATGTGGGATGCCACGTGTAACTGGTGTATAGTCAGACATGACACCTGCAATTCTGACCATGTGGGTGCTATCTCTGATCCAGGTATCAATCCATCGTGTGAAATATGTGTCCATATCGACGCTGGTGAGCCTATGCATAATGGCCCAGTGGGTTATTGTGTTGAAGGGTTTTGCAAGGTTCAGGTAGGCTGTGTGGACAGCTGTCCCTATGTCAATGGACCTGTTAGCCATTTAAAGAATACAAACAGGTTCAAGAGGCAAGATCTGCCCACAACAATGCTGAAATGTGTAGGACACAGTGTCCTTAGGTTCCTGATGTCTATGTGTATGAGTCCCATGACAATACACTCCATAGCTTTGCAGAACAGGCTACTTAGTCTTATGGGGCAATATTGTCCATGGTCCATTGTGGCACCAACTCTGTGGAGTGGGACCACTGTCTCTGTATGCCATTCCTTGGGTACATATCCTGTGGTAACTCCGATAGTGAACAGTGATGTAATGTGAGGGTTACGTCTGTCATGATGCTAGTGTAAGATGCAGGCTGGGACACCATCTGGTCACATTGATACTGTGATGTACGCTTTGGGAAGGGCAGCACTCACCTGTTACTGTGTGATGTCAGGGTGGTTATACTCTGTTGGGATGAACAGTTGCTCCTTAGGGGTGATGGGTGGGAGACATCTGCACTGAACCTGTTTACCAGGATGGTGGCAATGCCAGTGGGTTCAGGGTAGGTTTAGTCAGTATGCAGTAACTCACACCATATCAGTGAGTGTCCACCCAGGTTCCTGACATAACTGAAGAAGGCTGTGTGATAGTCCTACGTGTCTGTTGCAATTGTCTGGTAAAAGCGGCCCTTAGAAAAGTTCATGAGTGATCGTAGCTGTCTGCTAGTACAGATCACAGATGCCTTCCCAGTCTGGGATTGTGCTCTATCATGTAGTAGCTTCCTCCTGACGTTGTACAGCTTATTAATGGCTGGGGTCTACCAGACAGGTCCCCTGCCATTGGAGTAGTGAGTCATGTTGTTATTTGGGATAGCACAATCCATGCAGTCCACTAGGTGTCCATAAAATGTGTATGTGAAGGATGCAGCAGTGTGAGCCGTATTTGCCACTGTCTCAGGGTCTCTGAAGGATACCACCTTGCTGTGGTGAAGTGAGATGTTGGCTCATGAGAAGTTCACCAAGATTACCCAGGATGGGTGTGTGGAGGGTATATGTATATCCAGTGAGATACATGTATGTTCTGACCTTACCAATGAAGGGTATATCACTGGTGTGGAACATAGAGTCCCCATGTTGGTGATGATCAGGTCCAATATGTATTCCCCCTTGTGGCTGTGCTGACTGTGCCATAGCATATGAGTCTACAAATTGTAGCGACTGTTGGGTGAGGGTGTCAGGGCTCGAGTAGTATCCCCAGTCAATATTTGTGTATATGAAGTCACACAATATAATGGTGTTTGTGGAGACCTTCATTTTCTTCATAGTTCCCACGAAAGCCGAGTGTGGTTCCTGAGTTTGGGAGTGTGTTCTGTAGCAGGCAACAAACTGAAAGGCAGTATTGCACAATGGTAGTTGTATATGTATGGTCTGTGATGCTTTGTGCAGTGCTACTATCCGGGAGGTATGTGTATCTGTGATGTATATGGATACTCCCCCTAGTTGTGTTGTCTGTTCCATGTCTTGTTGTCAGACAGCATGGTATGAAACATAACCTGGTAGTGCTGGTGTGCATAAGCGAGCCTGAACCAGGCGTCTGTCAGTGCACAGATATCACTATCCTCCATACTGAGGAGAGTCTTGAGTGGCTGCAATATGAGGTTAACACAACTGTTGTTGAGCAGCATTACCCTTAGTTTCATTTAACCTGTAATGTCTATGGAGGTGGATTTGTCTTCTGAGCCCTGCTTAAAAAAGGCACTATGGTGGTAGCAACAGCCTTAGCCAGCATTCCAAAGTCCAAGGGTGACAGGTGCAAGCTGTCCATAGTGAAGCTACGTGGCATGTTGAGCATGTCACCATACACTGACAGACACTGTATCCCCTATGAATTAATCACATTTGTTAGGCAACTGTTAAATGTGATATGTGTGTCCATATACTGTGACATCATAATTGGTGGGTGTAAGATGCTAGACAAGGTCAGGGTCACACTGGCCTGGGCTACATGATCAGAGTGTACCTCCATGTATCATGTCATGTGGTCCAGGGAGTAATGTCTGAGGTTATACACACCAGCATGGACAATGATGTTGCCAGTCCTGTACTTGCTTTGGAGTGACCTGACTGCCTGTGTTATGCGGCAGATCCTGGCACCCAATAGACAGCCCAAAGTGACTATTCCCTTGTTAGGGCTGGTGAGTGGTACGTCAGTGTGTCTGACAATAAGTGTTGCCTATTACAAGTGTATTAGGTGTGTTGTTTAGCCTGAAGGGCAGTGACTGTGTGGCACACTGACATTGTGAACTATGTGATATGTGGGTATTGTAGTAGGGTAGCAGGTGTGTGTGTGTGTCTGCTTTGGAGGTCTCTGCTGCTTAGGTAGAGTACATTTACAGCATCTGAGTATGTCTATGTGTGATAATGTGGATTGAGTGCTGTTGCTAGAAGATATGTGAGACTGATATGTGGTGTGTGTGGTTACCTTCACAACCTGATAGACTGTGCCAGTCATGGGTCGAGAGAGTTCAGCACCCTGTATGTCTATATAGGTGCATCTCATACATATATCTGAGTTTGTCAGGAGGAGGAGAGGGTTGTCTGTGTACATGAGGCAGATGTGACATTGTGTCAGTATCACAATATCCACCAGCTGGACTGGAGAGTACACACGAAACCGACCGCTGGACATGCCAGGATATTATCACGACATACTCTGTAGCCTGATCACAAAGGATCAGTAGGGTGTTAAGCATGTAAAAGAGTATAACAGGGATTAGTGCTCATGTTCGTTGGTGTTTTGTAAAGAGTAGCTGAGAAGGAGTCCAGACTGAATCATGACACCTCCTTCAGCTATGTCATAAATAGCAATGTACACCCATATATGCCCTGAGTTAGGGCCAACTGTACCTGAGTGACAATGCCAACATCATGACAGACAGGCCCATATGTACATACCCACCTCCCACTGACAATAGTCCATATCATCATACCAGGAGATATCACATGTAGAATGGATGAGCAGCTACCCCCACTGCCAAAAGCATGGCAGCAAGTGGAATACATTGATTCCCAATATGTGTCATGCACAAACTACAGAACAAACAGATCATGTACCTGAACAGTCAGCTGAGCCTCACCCCCTACACAGGATGTGGAACTGTTGAATGTGTCACAGCTACATATGGCACTCCCAACAAGTGTTGGTGCATAACACACCATGGGAAGTCAAGTCCAGTACGCCTATGAAGTTTGATCTGCAAGGTCATGGAGTCCATCATGGTTGCAGTCATAAACAGAGCTATTGGAAGCTGACATACACACAACCCTACCAACTGTGGTATGTTCATGTGCGGATCATGGTTCCCAAACATGCTAGACTGTTTGCAAGGCAGCCACCCAGGACATACATCAATGAACACATCTACACATGTGTCACATAGACTTTGAATAGCCCTTTATCAACATCCCAGACACATGTAGTATCCACAAAACCAACAAGCTGTGCATAAATATGTGTTGACATATGACGGAATGTCAATGTGTCCACAGATAGATCACACAAGGTAAGGATTCTGAGGTCTTGTTCAAGCTGTTGACACCTGCTGACCCACATGGACCATTCCTGGAATGGCATAAAACAAAGTGTACACACATCACCATGTCCAGTCTGATGATGTCACCATCCTATAAATACAGCAGAAGGGAAACCAGCCAATAAAGCGAATAGCAAGTTGTGTTAATGCGTCTTTCTCTCTCTCTCTAGTATCATAACATAGTTAGGTAGGGGTTTGAATCTTGCAAACAGTATATGTGTTTATGGGGGGGTGTAGGTGTGCAGTTTCCTTTGAGAGGTGTCCCCTTTTTGGAGACTGGGAAAACTCACTAAAAGAGGTACATTCCTCTTTGGAAAGTCTGATGATGTCACCATCCTACAAATACAGCAGGAGAAAGGAAACTAGCCAGTAAAGCAAATAGCGCACCATGTTAAGGTGTCTCTCTGTAGTAGCATAACGTAGTTAGGTAGGGGTTTGAATCCTTTAAACAGTGGGGGTGTGCGTGTATGTGTGCAGTTGTCTTTGAAAAGAGTGCCTTTTTTGGAGACTGGGAAAACACACTAAAAGAGGTACATTCCTCTTTGGAAAGACTGATGATGTCATTATCCTACAAATACAGCCGGAGAAGAGAAGCCACCCAGTAAAGCAAATAGTGAACCGTGTTAATGCATCGCTCTTTAGTATCATAACATAGCTAGGTAGGGGATTGAATCCTGCAAACAGTGAGTGTGTGTGTGGGGGGGGGGGTGTATGTGTGCAGTTTTCTTTGAGAGATGCTCCTTTTTGGAGACTGGGAAAACTCACTAAAAGAGGTACATTCCTCTTTGGAAAGTCTGATGATGTCACCATCCTACAAATACAGCAGGAGAAAAGAAATCAGTCAGTAAAGCAAATAGCATGCCGTGTTAATGCGTCTCTCTCTAGTATCATAACCAGAGTTAAGTAGGGGTTTGAATCCTGCCAGCAGTGGGGTGTATGTGTGCAGTTTCCTTTGAGATATGTCCCCTTTTTGGGGACTGGGAAAACTCACTAAAAGAGCTACATTCCTCTTTGGAAAGTCTGATGATGTCACCATCCTACAAATACAGCAGGAGAAGAGATGCCAGTAAGTAAAGTAAATAGCATGCTGTGTTAATACATCTTTCTGTAGTATCATAACATAGTTAGGTAGGGGTTTGAATCCTTCAAATAGTGAGTGTGTGTGTTTGTGTTGGGGGGATGTGTACAATTGTCTTTGAAATGAGTGCCCTTTTTGGAGACTGGGAAAACACACTAAAAGAGGTACATTCCTCTTTGGAAAGACTGATGATGTCACCATCCTACAAATACAGCCAGAGAAGAAGCCACCAAGTAAAGCAGATAGCACGCCGTGTTAATGCATCACTTTCTAGTGTCATAACATAGCATGATAGGGGTTTGAATCCTGCAAATGCTGACTGTATGTGTAGCACTGCTGGTCAACGCGATGTGGGCTTTACTTTTACTATGGCATGACATAGTATGATTGCAACAGTAAGTGCATTGCCCACATCAGGTATCTGTGTGGCAAATATATATGAGTACATGTCCCCTCAATCAGTACATAGGTGTGAAGCCTGCATACTACATGAATACATTTGTTTCCATTGACAGGTTGTGCCGCTGCTTCTCAGATCGTAGGTCACATATGTATGTATGTGACAAGGCCATCCATTGTCATGTTCTGTGGCCAAGGTCATCTGTGGCACACACACCCATGACAGTTACTTAAGAGTAGTGTGAGTGAGGGTATATGCCTGGGGTATATGTCAGACATGGTCATACACAACAAAGACTGCCAGGAATAGACAGTCTTTATAGATGGACGACTGCCTTGTGGATATGCATTCAGGCCTCTAATGTCTTATGTGATACACCTTGGGACTCCACAATACCTATGGATATGTGGATACCAAGGGACACATGACATAACATGAGGCTGTATGTACACATTGGTACCCAACATACATGTTGAGGGCTACCACCTGTGTGGTACTGACAGGATAGTATGTATAGTACATGAGGATGACTATGCCATAGTCGGCTTACTGCTATACAGCATGTATCAGACAACAGATATCTGTCAGTATGATACCCTTGTGTAGGATATGCGTCCCATCCAGGGAATTCATTGTAGACCAATCCATGCATTTCCAGATGTGGATGGACATATCCCTAGTGTGTCTGCATTTACCTAAGGGGGCTATATGCCAAACAGGTGTGGTCACAGGAATGGGTGGCGGTCATTACCACTGGTTAGTGTTATAGTGTAGCACCGGAAGGATCCAATTGTTACTGGATTCCCTACTAGTGTGTGTCATTTGTCAGGACATCATCCAATGATTGCTTATAGTCATGCTGTTGAGGTTGTGTATACTACCAGACCGCAAATCATTGACAGATATTAACGGTATCACCCACAGTGTGTGTGAGTGTGTGTGTGTGTGTGGGCCAATGTTGATGTAATGTGTGTGTGTATGTATGAGCCCTAGTTGTTTGGTTAATGTGTGTGTGTCTGCATGCACACAGCTCCACCATGTGGCTGCCATATATGGTAGTTTGTGGGACAGCCACAGACTGTACCTGCTAGGCTGTACAGATCACTGTCTCTGGCCACAAACACAGTACCTGTGCCTGGCAGGGGTGCTATGGACAGTATCAGGTACCAATCCTGACTGGGTACTGTCATCAGAGGCAGAGGTATGATGACTGGACCCATGTCCCTGCTGGGACTGGCCAGAGCCACGTGCACGTGGTCTACTGGGATGGTCAATGGACAGGCCAGCCCCAGCATTGCTGGGGCTGGTACTGCCACTATGGGAGTGGCTGTGAACTGTGGGCCATCCACGACCACTGCCATCTGTTGCTGTTGCTGGCATGCGTCCGCGTCGACGTCGCAACCTTCCCACATGGTCCTGGCTCATGGAAGACATGTTGTGGAGGGCATCTAATGTCTCCCCCCAACGTCTATCAATGACTTCGGTGTAAGTCCGGATGGCACCGGCAAGGTCACAGGTGCTGTCATTGATAGTGGTGTAATGTGCCCTCTGCGCCCTAAGTCCCTGCCTGGTGTACTGTTCCAAACGTGCCTGAGCCTGCATTACAGCCCGGAACATACTGGTCGTCATAAGACCTGTGAGGGCACGCCTGCCAGGGGCAGTATGACCAGTGGTGCTCCCCTGAGAACCCCTTGACCTCTGCCTACGTGGTACCGTTCCAGGTCTATGGCTATGGCTGCTGTGAGGGAATGCAAGTGCCATGGGTACCACACTCTCCTGGTCAATGCCAAATGTATGCTGTCCCTCGCCTATGGCCATTGGTGGTGAGGGATGTATTGACAGTATGAGTGTGCACATAGATGGGGTTAAACTCTGTGTACTGTTGATTGGCGGACCAACGACAGACCCTGTCAAATCTTCCTGTGCCAATATACATGTGTCATCATCACCACTATTCATGGCAGTGGCTTCAGGTTGCCTGCTGCTTTCGCCAACCCCTAACTCAGCACCTGTGAGAGGAAGACAGGAAACACACTTTACGGTCTGCACATGCACACATGCACACATGCACACATGAACACATGCACACATGAACACATGCACACATGGACACATGCATGCACACATGAACACATGAACACATGAACACTAATACACACCTCACTACAGCACATACACACATACCAGCAATCCAACACATACTCTATAGTGGGTGAAGGTGGGTGTCAGTATCACAAGGTAGACAGTCACCACACACATGTCAGCATGCAGAATATGTGTTGCACAAGACCATGCAGTGCAAGTGTAGATGCCCCTATTAAATGGTGGTATACATGGCTTTGATGCAACTGTGTAGTTGTTCAGTGATTGGCTACACCCTGGAACACAATATGTACGTGGACACAACATTGCTGTGCAGGTATTATCAGCTCTGCAATGCCCTGTGCACCATCACTCACAAGTATACATACCATGGCATGTGTTATCTGTGTGATACATAGATATCCATGTCTGTGTGCAGTGTCTGTGTCCATAGCAGATAATAGTGGGCACGGGTGTAGCACATGCATGCTATGTACACACATGGGATGTGCGGTGCATGTTGACGTGAAGGAATCCCAATGCTCGACATGGTCAGTGTACAGTGGTTATGGTGAGTGTGGGACATATTGCAGATATGTGGGTGCCAGATATGGCATGGCATGCTACACGACTGCAACATTAAACACCACACATACCCAATGTGTGTCAAGTGACCTATACACCCACTAGCATTACAGGACATATATGTGGCACTTTGTGTGGATGGTGACTGCTGTGCATATTGTGTATACTGGCATATGTAAGCACACAGACAACATGATATGCATATTGTGTATAGGTGCATATGTTTGCACACACACAACACTGAGGTGCAAAGCAATGACTGCTATGAGTAGTACTGTGGTCACTGTAACTGGATGGGGTGTAGTACCCTGTGCCATCATCAACATGCATCTTGTGATCACTCACAGCTACTAATGTGTGCAAGACCACTGCCTAGCATGCTGTACCTGAACTGCAGTGCCGTGGCTACGTTCACAATTACACAACCACCTTGTACATGGGTGTGTGAGGTGCCCAATAGGGAGCATTGCCTAACATGACTGTGTTACATGTTGCAGAGTGTTGCACAGCCCCATGATAGGCCTCTACCCCTGAGGTACATCATGTGTGTGTGCATGACATGTGGGATACTGAAGTGTGACCTTACAGCGGGTGTGTGTTAATGCCAAATGTAGCATGTTTTCGTGTACTGCGTATGATAAACGTGTTCTGTTGTGTACAGCTGTAGCAACTATGCATATCCAATGTGCAGTACAGTGTTGCCATAATTGTGTCTGCTGCACTGGGCATTGCATGAGATTGAGGCAGCTACTGACTTTACTGAGATGATTGATGTCTCACAGCAAACATGCACAGCATGCATTATGCGTAGGTGTGTTATGTGTACATGGCCTACACCTCAACTATGACATGCACATTTCATTACCAATATTAAAGTGTTAACACACTCACCAACATGTATTGTCTGGCCTGCTGTCACACCAGAGGGACCTAGAAGAATATGACACAGTTTGTCAGTGGCCACAACTGTGGCATTACTACTGTGAGTGTGCTAAACAACAGTGGAACAACAGTCAACAGTCACAGGTGTACGGATACTATTCCAAATATCAGTATTGCACATGTTAGGCAGCACAACTGCTAAACACACAGTACACATCTCACATATGCATATTCTAACAATACAGATAACGGTAGTCTACAGCTAGGGTGTATTACCTGCACACTCCATGTCATCCTGCTGGGTGGCTCCGGCCTCCATGATGACATGTGTGATGCTTTTGCTGCTGTAGGCCAGGAGCCACCACGCTTAGGAGCAGCTTCTCCACTCTGGTGAGGGGGGGATGTATGGCCACTCCACCACCTGTGGCAAGCTGTTGCCTATGGATATCAGACGCATGCCACCGGACATGTCTAATTAAATCACTGTAGTGATGGCGTACCTGCTCATATGTCCGGTTATGCATGCCTATGTCATTTACCCGGCGAACAAGGTTTTGCCACAGTGCAGTACGGTCATGCTGGTGCTGGCTGGCCCTGGAAAAAAGCAGGTTCTAGTGCTAAACCAGGCTGTTCAGAATTTCCTGCTCCTCCGCAGCTGAATACGATGGATTATGTTGATGAGCCATAATCCTGGAAGACAATTAAACGATATGTGTGAGCATGTCATGTGGCACACTTAACATTATGAAGTACAGATATCACTTAACTGCCATATATAGCATCTATCTGTCTATCAGAGGATACACACATTCAATACCACATATCAGTGCTCAGCCCACAACTGGCTGACAGTGCCTGCAACACTCCATATAACACACCAGTATACACCAGTAGTCGGCACACTGTTTGGGATACAATGCCAACCTTGCCCCAGGGGTATATATCAAGCTAATGCATGAAGAAATATGTCATCCAATGCAATGAATGTCATGTACATTTACAGTATTACCGATTAACCACCCTAGTCTTTGATGCCATACCCCTACCTAACATATGTGCACGGTTGTTAATATAGCTGGCATACTGCTGTAACAGAGTATACATATTGCTAGGTACACACACATACCCTGTAACACACATGTCATTGCGGGCATGGTACAGGCATCATTAAACACACATAAGACATACAAACAACACACAGATGTATGCCGACACAGATGAGCATTACCTGTGTACCTTATAGTACTGTGTGCCCCTACTTACAGATACCTATGCCTGTGGTATGTAATCTGTGCAGACTACAGAAAACACACAAGAAAGTGTTACCAGGGACTGTGCTCATACACCATACTGTGCTGTTTAGGCCTACAGCTTCAGGTAGTACAACAGTTCATATGTGAGCTGGAGTCACCAGCAGTACCACTTACTGAGCATACATGTATTGCTTCAGCCTACATTGGGACACCACAGTCATACACAAGGAACTACGTCACAACATATGCCATACTACTATGTCTGCATCCCAATAACTGACACATCTTTCTCCGGCCTCACACCTAGGACACAAACTACCATGACAGACACAACCTCACACTAAGCTATCACACCTTTACAAACCTTGCACACAGTCACTGTCACACTCATTCCACCTCACATAGCAGGTATTGCACTGAGTACATGTGTGTGTGTGTGCATTGTGTCATAGGTAGGTAATACGCTATTGGCCCTAGGGCCTAGAGCAGCCTAGCCATATGCTACCCTGGCCTTTGACACACATGTAATGTGATTTCACTTGCTCACAGAGGTGACGCCCAGGGCATATTACCTATCTCCAAAACAATCATCAGGGGTATGTATGACATCTGCTAATGAGGAGCCTTGTTTGTTCATGCTGGGTGGTTTAGTCCAGAGTATGGCATGTTTGTGGATAGGAACCTGTACCTCCAGCATGTGCTGTTTAGTGAGGTGACAAGGATTAAGGCCCTAGGTCATGTAGCCCGGAGGAATTGTGAGGTGTTGTCATGGTGGTTGGCCGACTGCTATGGGTGTGACATACCACTGTATGTCAGGCAGTGGTAACCTCTGGGTGGGCGGTATGCAATGCACTCTCTAGCTGTGGTTTGTGAGTCAGTCTGCATAGGGCATGTGTTTGAGGGCAGTATTACTCTTTGTTAGGTATGTCTGTGGCCTTTCCACTTGCTGTAGTTTTCATGTGAGGTACATACTATGGGGCATTGTGATGAGTAGAGGGGAACACCGACCTATATTTCCCTAGATGACACACCTTTTGTGATGACACGTACCACAAAGACAGATTACATTACTACTGTGGCACTATGATTATCAAAGGGGAGCCTACTGTCCACCTGTGTCCCGTGTACCATTCTGACACCATCAATGTTAGGCAGGCTACCACCTATGTGGCAGTTACTGCGCAAGGTGTTTTTGAATGGGGTATGGTACTGCAGTCTCAACAATGGTGTTCAGTCCATGCCTTGGACAACAGGCACCTGTTGCAGTACATATGACCCTGTGTCTCCCTCACTCTCTCATACACACACATATATATATATATATATATATATATATATATATATATAGATATGTATATACACATACATACATATATACATATCTATCCATATCTATCCGTATCTATCCATATCTATCCATATCTATACATATCTATACATATCCATACATATCCATACATATCTATATATCTATATATATCTACATATATCCATATATATCTATCTATATATATATATATATATATATATATATATATATATATATATATATATATATATATATATATATATTGATATATATCTATATTTATCCATATATATCCATATATATCTAAATATATCCATATATATATATCTATATATCTATACACACACACACACATATATATATATATATATATATATATATATATATATATATATATATATATATATATATATATATATATATATATATACACATACACGTAAACATCCATTGCTGTACATATAGCTGCACATATAGGCACATATACTGCCCACCTTTCATGGTGGGGATGTCAATTATGCAACAGTTGTGAGACATACGGTTATGTAATACTATTGCACAATGTTGTGCAGAATGCATTCTGCTGTCCTCAGGCCGTATAGCTGTTGCAGGCCTCACTGCCTGTAGCTCAGTCCCACAGCATTTAACACCAGATGACATATACCGGTACTGCTTGCTTTCTGCAATGCCACACACTATGACCTACATACATATGTGCACATAGCAGCCCTCAACAACATACTTATGTCCAGCCTTCACTAACAGTTGCAGTATGTCCCTTGCCCATTGCAAATGTGCATGCACATATAGATACGGACTGCTGCCACATATGGATGATTCACAGTATATAGAGTACCCTTCAGACACATCTTTCGGATGTCAGCAAATACATATCTGTTACATACCTTACCTTTGTATTCCTCACCTCCATCTGTTATAGGTGTTGTTTTTTATTTTTTATTTTTTTTTTTTGGTTTTGTTTCCTCTGTGCGTTGCTGTTTGTTTTCAGCGTCTGTCTCCTGCCTGTTTGTGTCTGTCTGTCTCTGTCTGTCTCTCTCGCTCATGCTCTCTCTCTCTCTCTCTCTCTCTCTCTCTCCCTAGTTGTTGCAATGATATTATTGCATGTGTGGACAGCAGATACAGGCTGCTTTTCTAGGTATCTGCACATGTGCATGTGATGGCCTCTGCACCAATTGGTGCCCACCATTTAGTAATTGCATGCAGCCTGCTGTGTGGTAATTGCAGTTCTCACTGTGATTTCAGGACACTGCTATAAAATGATAGGTTAGAAAGGCGTAGCCCTTTCAGTTTTGCAAGGTGGGGACCATGCTTGTTTGCTGTGGACACTGTTGTCTCAGTCAGATGGTTGGTATATGTCTCATATCTGAAGCTGGGTTGTAGCCAGTGAAATGCATGTTGTACTGAAACCTGACTGTTGCTTCTTCCAGTACACTCTTCTCAGTGTGTAGGTTTACTCACACCTCCTAATGCTAACACTGGATACATGGGAGTATGTACTTTCTTTTCGAATTAGAGAATTAACTGGCATACAACAGTAGTTATTGCAATGTATTCCTATGGCTTTCCTATTTTCCCTTTACATTCACTCATTGTAATGCATGTTATATTTCTTTCAGGACCAAGCTGTTGTATATCTGCTGCGGTGTAGTGGTACTTCATGCAGACTGGTGAGTCCAAGGTCATGGGTGCAAGACTGACAAGGTTTTTTATTTTGCTGCTAAGCAGTACAAGGGCCTTGTCATACAGAGTGACTAAGGCACTTTTAAGCAGTTGTAAGCGGGTTTGAGCGGGTTTGCATGACGCTTAGCGATGCTAAGCTAAGCTTAGCTTAGCTTATTTTATTTTAGCAATACTAAGCCAAGCTTGGCTTAGCTTATCATATCTTAGCAATGCTAAGCTAAGCGCACACATGCACACACTGGTGCAAACCCACTTACTACTGTTTACAAGTGCTCACTCCCGCTAACCCCTGTGCTCATTTCTTTGACAGAAAAGTAAATGGGGAGATAGGACTGTGGTGATAAAGGGTCACAAAGAGGGGAAGACAGTAGGGAAAGCAGCTCGGGATGTACAGGATGGGTGTGGAGAGGGTCCATAGCTGCCCATTTCTTTACCAGCAACAGCTGTGCATATGTAATACATTAGGAGAGATATTTGAAACCTTCCACCCCTGAGAGAGGGGTGAGGACAACTAAGTATGTTGTACTACCAATTATGAATATCAGGCACATGCACTGTTTGTGAACTGCTACACTGTCATTAGTACGTTACTCACTTCTGAACAGTTTGTGGTTTGTTTGTGTTGACATTAGCACAGTCTGCTTAGGACAGCTGGACATATTTCACGACTGTGTATGGCTACCTACACCCTTGGTTGTGCCTGACTACACAAGTATATAGTACCTTTGGGTAGGGGTGCAGAAGTGCAGAGTGCATTATTTATTATCGTGTGATGTTTATCTTACTGAACATGCAGAGTTGCTGTGTACCTGTAAGTCTATAAAGGCTAGTAGTCTGTATGAGTAGCTCCCACCTGTGGACATATCCAGATGGTAGACAGAGGTCAGCCTAGTATTCTTTGACTGTGCACCACAGCAGTCTTTTCAGCACCTGAACAATGGCATTGTCACAGGTGGTTGCTAGCAGTACATGGCTACATCCTTTGATATTTCTGTGTTGTACTTCTACATAAGGGCATGCTTGTGGGATTCATTCTACAGCTATTTGCAGAGTGTGCAACAGCAGACAAGCTTATATGCCTGTGTGTTTCTGACTCTTCCAGGCCTCAGATACTCTCAGGTATATATTTGAACAGCCTCAGAGAAAGGTACATATAATTGGGATACACCTGTGATATATTCAAACATTTTGCAGTTCAGACTTTGAGGGATTCAGAGCACATGTATTACTACACCTTTTCTGATGTGCAAGCAGTGTCTACTCTCACTTATTGACATTTGTCATTAAGTGAGATTACCCGCCTTTCTGACTACTGTTAGTACATTTCACAGGGAGTCAGAGGGGCACATCTAACATTTGTTTACAAATCAGGGTCATCACTGTAGATCAGTCACTGTTGGGAGGTCTGGCCTGTGACCTATGCAAATATGCCAGTGTTTATCCTGCTCGGATACTGTGTGGGGTTTGTAAGGTGCTACTGTAACATTATTCCCTACTAGCATGGCTGATTCTCTTTTCACAGTCATGTCATGCAATTCCACAACACCTGCTGGTTAAGGCCCACAGAACAAGATTTGTGTTATGCCATTCCTATTTTCCCTTTACATTCACTCATGGTAATGCATGATATATTGCTTTCAGCACTAAGTTGTATATCTGCTGTGGTGTAGTGGTATTTCATGCAGACTGGTGAGTCCAAGGTCCCGGGTTCAAGACTGACAAGGTTTTTTATTTTGCTGCTGAGCAGTACAAGGGCCTTGTCATACAGAGTGACTAAGGCACTTTAAGCAGTTGTAAGCAGGTTTGTGCGATGCTTAGCAATGCTTAGCTAAGCGCACACAAGCTCACACTCGCACACCCCCGCTAACTACTGCTTAAACGTGCTTACTCCCGCTAACCCCCGCGCTAATTTATTTTAAAGAAAAGAAAATGGGAAGATAGGAAAGTGGTGAAAAAGGGGACACAAAGAGGGAAAGACAGTAGGGAAACCAGCTTGGGATGTGCAGGATGGGTGTAGGGAAGGTCCATAGCTGCCCATTTCTTTACCAGCAACAGCTGTGCATATGTTTGAAATTTGGTGTGACATTTGAAACCTTCCACCCCTGAGAGAGGGCTGAGGACAGCAAAATATGTTGTACTTCCAATTAGAATTATCAGTTTACATGTCCAGCGGACATGTGTGCGAATTGGGCAGCTATGTATGGGGCGTAATTTTTTTGTGGGAACAGATTGCCCTTTTTTTTATTTTTTTTTTCAGGTGAGAGTGGAATGTGAGGTAGAGGAAGTAGGTATATTTGGGGAGGTAGGTTAGGGAGGTAAACAGACAAGACAAACAAGACACATACAGGGGCGGAGTTTGACACATGGGGTGGGTGAACATAATTGATTGGGAAGGATGTTTGGAAATCGCAAGCCCATGAGCCCACAGATGGTAACAGTGGAACTGAGATTCCCCACCCATGGGCAGTCACCACTGCACCTTCAAAGCCCCGAGGGTGGCTGTGCTGAGGGCTGTGTAGGATGGGCAGGCTCACCCGAGAGACGCGCCACTGTTGCCTCAAGCTGGCATAGGGGATCAGCGACTGAATGCTGGATCTCCCTACGCACCACAGCCCGGACCCTAGCAAGGGGGACAGGTGGCCCTCCTCCGCTCATGCTTGCACGGGGTGGATGAGCCCCATCCCCTGCAGTGCTTCCACCCGAAGGTGGCACAGGACCAATGGAGTAGGGGAGCCTGGGCTGGGCAGCAGAGCCGCTGTTGCCAGGTGCACTCACCAACTGAGGAGGGACAGGTGGGTCCGCTGGGACTGGCCTTCCCATACGTTCTGTGATTAGGTATGTTTAATTACAACATAAACAACAGCATTCCAGATTAGTTGTAACAGCATGCAGTAATATTCCCATTAACCCAACACACCAAGGTTCCAACAGTTGAACAGCAAGCATAACACATGAATATATTGAACAACAGTGGATATTCCAACAGCATGCAGGGATGTTTGATAGCAACAGGCCACCATGAACGTGGTGTTTGAACAGGGCACATGCATCAACATCAATGCAAATATTTATAAAACAATAGGACATATGTCCCAACAAATATTTAAGATTACACATACCCATTGAGTTGTAGAATTGCATGGTTTATGCACATATGGTAGGGTGTAGAAAAAACCTCGGTTAACATCTTATAATGACCTTTTAGTCTACACTACATTCCCAGTGACTGCAAGTGTATATCCCCTACCTGTATTATTACACTTGACACCATACATTAGGTTGTGTCATGGGTTTGGCTAGTTCAATATATGCCTGACCTATATCTGACATACTAACTGTCCAGGATGCAGATGTTACTGCTACATATTTCTTGTTTGCATTTATATTTCTTTATCTGCATATCTGGGATGTTTGCACATGACATTTTCACTTCGATTTGTACAGAACCCTGCATTTCTTGACACACACTCACATTTCTGGTGAATAATTACATGCTACATGTGTGCCAGGTTTACTTATTCATGCCAGCCAGTAACTGACTATTGTGGACTGTATATATGTTTCACAGCTAATAGCACTTCCATCACCCACTTTATATGGGACTGCATAACTCTGGGTTGCCAGCACATTTTCAAATAGTACTGTTTGTATAATGCAAGGGTACAACAACATTTCAGACTCTGTGACACAGGCACACTCTGGGTTTTAGACCTTTATTAATGACATTGCACACTTTTCCACAGGCTCACTCCTTTATTTGTTTTAACGGTGTTTATGGCAGACATGTTCAAGACATATTATACCTTTATTAATAGGTTAGAACAATCTTTTTTCAGGCTCACTCACTTATGTTATATGACAGTGCCTGCAGAGATATTATTCCAGACATATGTTACCTTTCTTAATGGGTTACTGCACTCTTTTTCTGCCTCTCTGACGTTTTTATCTGACAGTACATGCAGAAGACTTATTCAGGCAATTCTATGGCTGTTTTATTGGACTACAACAATTTCTTTCATGCTCTCTCCCATATTTTATATAACAATACATGCAGAATAATCACTAACCTGCCTGGTGGTGCAGCCTTAGCAGCCTATCAGCATAGGCTTGCTGATTCGTAGCACGGTCACCTGCAGCTGTAAAGTAAATGAAGGGATATTGAGACATACCTATCCGTTATACATACTCCATTATCAATTCTTACATACTGCATTCCATGGCTACATACTCAGTTGTGGGGCATTCTGCATCCCACGGGCCTCCTGTATCCACTGGTTCAGGAGGTCCTGCTTTCGTCTCTTCAGGTCTGCATGGTGGTGATGGACCTGCTCACCAGTCCAAGGAATGCCTGTTGCACTGGTGAGGTCACGAGCTAACCGGTTCCAAGCCTCTGCCTTGTACTCCGTCCCTTGGAACTGGCCCTGCAGGAGTCTTGACTTCTGATGGTGGACAAGGAGCCAAACCATGTTTTTGGACTCCTCGATGCCCCAATGTTGCGCTCAGAAGCGTGAACCCTCTCCTGCACCTGCCATTCTGACTGCAAATGTGAGCTACAATCAGTTATGGTGAATATTCCCGCCTATGGGACTTAAATATGCCGCATTTCCCGCACTTTTTTGTGATTGGCCGTTTTGTAAAATTCTCGGCTGACTGCAGACCTGCTTAGTAATGGTTAAACTACCATTCGTAAGTTTATGAATGTTAATAGTGGCTGCTTCCCTTATGTTGTCATGGCTTAGTGGTTCTGTACTTTGATTATGATGCACAGGGTCCTGGGTTCGACCCTTGTCATTCTTTTATTTTAATACTGTCTAGACAGGTTAGGGGGTGTGGCTGCGTTTAAGCAACTTAGCTCTATGTTGCTTCACATTGCCCTATGGTGCCCTGGTTGGTGCGGCGCGCACATCCGCAAACACATTGCGCTGGATAAAGCGCATTTAAACTTTGGGCAACTCTATTGCACTGGATAAAGTGCTATTAAACTATGGGCTACTCTGTTTAGCTGGGTAAAGCACTATTAAACTATGGGCAACTCTGTTTAGCTGGGTAAAGCACTATTAAACTATGGGCACTTCTGTTTAGCTGGGTAAAGTGCTATTAAACTATGGGCACCTGTGTTTAGCTGTGTAAAGCGTTGCTTAACAGCAGGCTATTATATATCTGGGTCCTTTAAAAATATATATTTTGTTCACTGATACATTGGCCATGTCACTGCTTTTAATAAAATTTTAATCATATATGTCTGGTATTATTTCAAATACTGATTTAAAACATAAATAAGAAGGGGAAGTGGTGGGACTCGAACCGTGAATGCCTTCGCTTTGTGCATACGCTCTACCATTACGCTATTGCAATTTGGTGCAATTTGCATAAACATTCTTTCTTATGCTCTTCCATGTCAGAATTGCTAACTCTAGCTAAGCAATGGGCACACCCGCACACACACGCACAAATACGGGCAGCTATATCATGGATTTAAAAAAATATATATAATTATTTACTTTATATAAGTGTGATGGGGGTTTACAGTGTTAGGGAGTGTGGTGTTGGGTGCAAGTACATTTCAGTGAACTCGCTCTTGTGTGTTGACATTATGCTTTTTAAAACCTTGCAGGGGCGGGCACATTTAGACTGCTCGGCAGTCGGACACGCCTCCTGCTTTCCTACTCAGTCCGTGTAAGAGTTACGGTTGAGTCAGAGTGCCCTCATGAATATTCATGGCACGCTGACATGAAACCATTCAACT
The DNA here is from genome assembly GCF_019279795.1 of Protopterus annectens. Classification (NCBI taxonomy): domain Eukaryota; kingdom Metazoa; phylum Chordata; order Ceratodontiformes; family Protopteridae; genus Protopterus; species Protopterus annectens. Next base: position 465,470,012 of record NC_056736.1, read on the forward strand.
GCAGCCTCCGAGTAAGACTTATTAAGTCTTACACGGAGGATTAGTGAATCCGGGGGGTGTGTAACTACATAGGCTGATATTTCAAATCTGACAATGCTAAACTTGCTTGTATGTGTGCATTTAAAGTACAGTTTCATAATACTTCACTGATAGAAGTGCTGTATCTGCTTCCGCTCAGGTGAAACATTTACACACATAGAGGACAACCCCTCACCTAATATCACTTTTACCACAAACATCTTGTCTGTAACAGACTGATGAGACCACCCTATCAAAAGTGTCTGACTTTTCCTCTTCTACTTCTGATTCATACCGTGTTCTGGAGATTGTGTTACTAGACAGGTAGGAAGTTCATATCTGACAATGCTAAACTTACTTTTGTGTATGCATCCAAAGTGTCACTTACATATACAGTCATTGCAGAAATTCTGTATTTGTTTCCACTCAGGTAAAACATTTTTTACTGGGAGAGGACTCCCCCTTACCTAGTGCCAGTTTTACAGGTCTATATTAGTTGAACGAAAAATGGAATGCATGAATCCACTTTGAGCGACACATAATGAGTGAACATCGCAAACATCGAGCAACAAAAATAAAAAAAGTAACACACAAAAATTTGTACTAACTGTGTTATGCAGGGGGTGCAAGCCCCCCTGCACCCCCCACACCCCTGCTACTTAAATATACCAACTCTGAGACTGCACTCCATTGAAGTAAAGGGAAGAATTCCCTGCGGCAGTTTCCATTCATTCCTTCGACATTTGTGACATTCGCTCATTTTGTGAAGCTCAAAGTGGATTCGCACATTCCGGTTTTCGTGCGGATAATATAGACCCCAGTTTTACCCAAACATCTTCTCTGCAACACAGTGATGAGGTCATCCTGTCAGTAGTGCACTCTTGACCCTTAAAAGTCTGTGGTGCTTGTATTTGATACCATGTTCCCTAGATTGAGTAACTTGATAGGTAGATGGTTTTAATCCAGAATGGCTTAAATGCTGTGGGTGTGGGTTTGTGTCTTTACTGTCATGTCAAATTTGCTGCATCACAACATCTGTTGTGTAGGCTGCCACTTACAGGACATATTTACAATGGGAAACTACTCCTCCATCAGTCTGTTGCACCTTTATCCAAACTTCTCCTGTGACACTTCCTGCCGATACTGTGTTTTCCAGATTGTGTAACTAGATAGGTAGGTAATTCAAATACTGTCATGAGTGCCTAGTGTGAGTGCATGTTTCTTTCATGATGTGAAGAAATGGCTTCAGCTACATATATGATCTGTAGCTGTATGGTGTTAGTAAGATCTCACAACTCTTTCATTCCTTTTTCGCAGGCAATTCACCCTATTTAAACTATGGTGATGTCATCCATTGAAATGTGCACTGTCACAGTTATAAAACAATTTATCTTGTTGCACTTCTGATTAATGCAGTGCTCTTTAGCTTTCATAAACAGGGAGTCTGTTCAAAACCAGACATAACTCATTAAACTCAGTTATGTCCGTATGGTTGTGAATGTATATGTAGGTAACAATGTTGTCAATCAAATATCTGATGTGTGCATGTATTCCTGGAGATTTCCCACATTTTAGCACAGACTACTCCATTGTTTAACACTACTGATACAATTTGTTGAAATGTGCCTGTTCCAAACTGAGGAATAAGCCTTCTCCTGTGGCATAAGGAAATGATACAATGCTCTCTAGCACTCTCTAGCTGTTTGCCGTAGTACGACATGAGTTTGAATTTGTGGTAATATGCACATTGTGCATGATTCTGCTTCTACCATCACAGTGATGAATGCATTAAGCATCACATGGGTTTGTGTATGCCTTGTGACAAGGAGACAGCTCACACCACTCTTTAACCAAATTGCAAATACATATGGCTTGCAATAATAAGAGAATGTAATGCCTTAAATACACTGTATTCCACAATTATAGAAAAACTTCTCCTGTGACGCATTCAGTCTACACAATATCTTGTAGCTTATGTGTTCACTTAGGTGAATGTTTAAACCTCGCAGTTACTGAACAGTGTCTGTGTATGTCAATATCGCACTATGCACGAATGACATCCACAACAGTTGCCACATATACAAATACAGTGGGAGAGGTGTCACCCATCACTTTTACCTCAACAAATGTTTCACAATAGAACAATATGCTGTCATTGCTTTACATAGGTTGTGTACTACAGTTTTGTTAAAACTTTGCCTGTGCCTCATGTGGATAATACGCATTTCATTAGTTTGTGGACTTACATATGCAGTTATTCAATTCCAGCAAAGGGCATCATCATACCAATGTACTGGTGTGTCGCATACAACATTGCATCAAGTTATTTGCATTTTTTCATGTTAGGTAAACACTTTTTGACAACTGGGGATGTCATGGCAGTCAAATAGATGTTCTGTGATTCTTGTGGTGAAAATGGTTCTGTGGCTCATGCAGTTAATACAGTCTTGCATAGCATATCTATGCATAAAGACTGGTTTCAATTTGGGATGTATGTGTACAAAACAACATGGACAGAAATTAGGAGCTTTGCAAACCAATGTTGATTTGTGTACATTGACATAGCTACCTCCTTTTCATCACTAAGACAAATATGTATTGGATAAATTATCCTCAAAAGCCCTTTCTTACTTCACACCTTGATTTGTGTTATTTGGGGCAACCTTCATTACTATCTCCTGTGGCAGATACAGTTAATACACAGCTCTGTAGAATGTGGAGCATGACTGGCAGGTGTTTGAATCTGATAACATCTGTCTGACAGACAGCTGTGGCTTAGGAAAGAGATGCAGATATGGCACAGTAAAAGGAACACATGTTTAGGTCTAACAATGCATGTTTGGGGACCTATACCCATTACAATAGGATAATGATGTAAGCCTCTCAAGTGTGTTCTTCATGATACAACCACTATGTCTATTTCTGTGGCATGACTGGTTGATGCACAGCTCTCTGATATCTCTTCCCAGCATGTGTTCAAGTCTTGCAAGATGCAAATGTTGAGTATGTCAGAAACTGCTCACAACCATTGCTTATTTTCAAAATAATAATGTCCAGTACTGCATGCCTTCATCCAAATATTTATGCATTACTGTAATTTATCTGTTCCCACTGCAAAGCTTTATGAGACATGAGGGCTTATATAACATTTCTTCTTGTATGACATGCTACAAGATCATCAGAAAGTTTGAATGGGCCTGGGCTATGATCTTTTTTTGTGTATTTGTGTTGTTTACATGCTCTTATGGGAGTGTTTGCTGTAATTCCTTGTGGCATGCCAGTATAATGATGTAGCAGAGGCCTGCCATTTAGCAAAGAGATCTTTAAGTAATGAATGTCATGAGATATGCATTGTCATTTGTTGTTCTTTGTCAATACTTAATTGAATTAGCCTCCAAGATGTTGGCTTTGCCAATGTCCATGCAATGCAGTTATTGACCTATGGGCAGAGAATAACAACATTTGTCACAGGCCAGTGTACATTTGCTGTATGTGCAATTAAATCTATTTCAAGTGAATCACTAATACATGTTGATGCTTCACCTGGGTATATTCTGTGTAACTAGTGTCATAAAGTTATTACTACTGCTTTTAACAAGGCTCACTTCAGGGCTAGATATACATTGCAGTATACTGCATTCACATCTGTACTTTAATTCACTTAATTCAGCATGTCAGGCATGGCACTTACACAGGGTATGGCACATGTCAAATCATTTATTACAGCAACAAAAATGTATCAAAGCCACAGACAATTGCAGCCTGGCATTTGCTATATTTGTATGTACATGCTTGTTAATGAATCCTAGGGAATGATCAACAGTGTGTTGGGTAATATTACACATTAGTGCAGCATTTAAACTATAAATGTAAAATTTGAGTGGTGTAACAAATGTGGTTACCTACTGTGCAAACCACATCCACAGCACAAGCAGGTAATAGTACACAACCTAGGCAATCAGCACTGAAAGTACAGCCACACCTACTCGTACATGTGTGTGTGTGTGTGTGTGTGTGTGTGTGTGTGTGTGCGTGTGTGTGCGTGTGTGTGCGTGTGTGTGTGTGTGTGTGTGTGTGTGTGTGTGTGTGTGTGTGTGTGTGTGTGTGTGCATGTGTGTGCATGTGTGAGTGTATGCATGGCTTGCATGCATGTATATATGGAAAGAAGGAGACAGAATTTGGATTTCTCAGCTGGACACATTCTAAACACATTTAACTGTTTAAAAACAGTCCATTAGTTTAACATGAGTTTTGTATGTGTTATTTAAGCAATAACCCACACCTGGGTGTGGATAATGCTGGATTTACCCATGGTTGGTGTGGTTTGGTCACGAGGTCAAAGCCCGAATGGCCAAACAAAGACAACCGTGGGTAAATCCAGCATTACCCACACCCAGAAGTGGGTTATTGCTATTATACAATGACATTATTTAAGAAAAAAAATACTTACTTTTCTTAAATAATGGCATTGTATAATGCCTCCTTGCTGCCTTTCCTCAGCTGCCAGTATTCTGCCGCAGTTCTGATGTAGAGCGCATGTGTATGGTTACGCAGTACATCAAAGCTGTGTGTGGAAGCAACAGAGAAAGGAAGATCTCCACTGCTTTTTAAAAGGTGTCTCACTATGTTAAAAGAGTTTAACATAGCAATATATCTTTAAAAAAAAGCAACAGAAATCTTCCTTTCTCCGTTGCTATTTTTAAAGCTGTCTCGCTATGTTAAACTCGTTTAACATAGCGAGACAGCTTTAAAAAAAGCAACGGAGAAAGGAAGATTTACGTTGCTTTTTTTTAAGATATCTCACTATGTTAATCTCATTTAACATATCGAGATAACAGCAATGGAGCTCTTCCATTCTCTGTTGCTGTCCAACAAAAAAAAAAAAAGACTTGTGCTAATGGAAAAAGTCCGGGCGAACGAACCTTTTTCTGTTAGATTTTTAACACAGAAATAAACATTATCGGTTATTTAACATTAGTATAAGTCTGATTTGCAACGTGCATGCTGACCAATCAGCATGCATGTTTTGGAATATTAATGTGGGGGGGTTGTTGTATAATTAATTATACTATGTTTGTTTTTAATATGTTAATTAGTTTATTAATTATATAGGTTAATATTTTTTTTATTTTGTGGATGTTATTTTTTGATACAAGTGTGATCTGGTTTAAAACACAAATCAAACATTTCTGTATTTGGGTATATTCATTTAATCTATTTTGGATAATTTATATAATTCATTGAAGACAGTTTAATTTTATTTTCAACTTCTTGCTCTCAAACATGTATAAAAGATGTTTGAATCTTAAATAACCAAAAACGCTGTGGTAGCTGAAACAAAATCTTGTATAAAACCAAAAAATAAAAATACACAGTTCTGCTGTTAACAGAGAATTCTGCAGGATCAAGAATCTAGAAAAATGTCTGTAAAGACAACATATACATGTGCTCGCACTGATACATACTAAACCATTAAATTATTTAAAATACAACTTTATTACCACATCATAAAAATTAAAAATTACAAGTTAGTTAAGTGCTTTTGTCCTATTGATACCAATGACTTTGTCAGAACTAATGTTTTTTTTGTCTCAACAGGTGGTATTTATAGCATCATAAATGAGTGCATCTCAAAGGTATTTAATCAGCATTTAGTCTTAAAAAAAATCCACCTTTAAAATAACCTGATCATTCCAATTCATAGACTCCTGTTGCTGTCTAGAACCTCATGATGTCTTTTAGGTAGCGGAGGAACTATTTAACATCAAAAATATATAAGCAAGCAATAATGCTCAGCTGAGTGCGTGTTAATATGTAATTAACGCTGTGGCATAGGGCCTCTACACCCCTGGAAGGTCATTAATTACACATTAACACACACCCTAGAGGGCATTATTGCTCTTAGAGAAAGGGCTCTCTGTAAAGTTGTTGTGCTTTGCTTGCTTATTTTTTTAAGTACTATATAAAGCCGCGGTGGTGCAGCGATAGGGCTGTTGCCTCACAGCAAGAGGTTCTCCCGTTCGATTCTCAGCTGGAGCGCCTTCTGTGTGGAGTCTGCATGTCCGCCCTGCGGTCGAGTGGCGTTTGAAAGACATGCGTAGAATAGGCGTGCCTTAGTTGGAGGTTGGGCGTTGAGCTGGCACCTCGGCACCCATAAAAAAATCTACTGCTAATCATTAGCGGACCAGAGTTCCACTGTGACAACCCCTAACCGGGAAAAGCCAGAAGAAGAAGATTATTTTTTTATATATTTTTGATGTAAAGTAGTTCCTCCACCTAATGTTTCAAACTTGCTGTAGTATATGTTAATGGTGTTGGAAGAAAGCATTTTGCATCTAAAATAAAACACTTTAACAAATGTCCAGATATTTACTTTACTTTTTGGCACATTACTCCAAAAATATTTTGTTTTGTTGCCAGCAATTGGAGAGTGATGTCAGTAAATAAGGACATAGATTTGATTTTTGGAGTTTCATTTTGTTTAGAAAATTCCTTCTAACATAAATACTGTTATTTAAGCAACTTTTATAAGAATAACTGCAATTTGTTCTTATTTTTGAGCCTTTGTTCCCTCTTTATTTTATTTATCTATATTTCTAGCTGAAAGGTCGAGAGGTATGCAGACCTCTTTACTACTGTTGCCAGTGGTCGATGTCTCTTATACACAAACACACACACACACACACACACACACACACACACACACACACACACACACACACACACAGACACACACACAAAGTCTCTTCTGCTTTCATAAATGCATACATTCACACACACAGGCATAAACACATACACACTTTGTTATTTTAAGTTTCTTTTTTTATTTTATGCATGCTAAACAGCAAAAGCGCTGCTTCGTGAGTGTAAAATAATGTCTTGATTGATCTTGCTTTCAACTCACATGCACACATACAGCTACTTACAAATGCACACACAAACACACGTGCGCACACACAAACACACACACACACACACACACACACACACACACACACACACACACACACACACTCTTTTTTTTTAATTTTCTTTCTTTTTTTTTTTTACATTTTACACTTGCTACACAGCAGAAAAGCTGCTTAACAAGCATAAAGTAATGGCAGCCATTAGGTTTTTCTGTCCAAGCTCCATGGCAGCTTGATATGTTGCCATGAAGTAGTGCGCTAAATTTTCAGCAGGCATTACTTCTGTATTCATCCCCTGCTGGAGAACATTTGTTCTCCAATCAGAATGCGATCTACGGATCAACTATACTCTAAAAAAATAATATAGTACTTAAAAAAATAAGTAATTAAAACACAGCAATTTTACAGAGAGAGACCATTCTATAAGTGCAATAATGCCCGACAGGGTGTATGTTAACGTGTAATTAATGCCTTTCCAGGGGTATAGAGGCCTTCTGCCTGCAGAGTTGGGCCTAATAACACCCCTGGGAGAGCGTTAATTACACATCAACACACACTCTGTCAGGTATTATTGCTTGCTTACCTAATGTCATGACAGCAAGTACACTCAACTTCCTTTAGTAGATTTTTAGGCTGTTTGTAAGAAGGAATCATTCTTGGATAGTATTTTTTTTTATTTCTGTAGGAATGTGATTCAGTGTAGCAGGTCCTAACCTAGATAATGGTCTCTCTCTCTCTCTCTCTCTCTCTCTCTCTCTCTCTCTCTCTCTCTCTCCAATAACTAATTTGGAGGATGGTCTAGCTGGGATTAGATTATCTTCCTGAGTAGTTCAGAGTGAATAGTTCTGTTCTCCGAGGAGGAGGATACACCACAGATGGGGCAGTAGTCATGCTTCAGAATTTTGAATACAATAGTACCAAGTAATAGAATGATTTTGGCAGTTACAGTAAGCCAGCTGAGTCCCATTAAGATGTCACAGTGGTCTTTTAGATGATTTGCTAATAGAACAAATCTGAATCTTGTTTTCTGCCAATTCTGCCATTTGCAGTTTCTGCTATGAATACATCCACATATTTCAATGGGCATGTTACCATTCGTGGATGTGTCTATATGCTGTCCCCATGATGATGTCTCTGAGGGATGAAGTTAATTTATGTGGGCATATCCATATTAAAAACCTTATAAAGCTTTTTACTAAGAAACAGATGTCATAAAACAGGAATCATGGAAGGAATGCATCATGACATTTAAGATTTAAGGTAACCATAATGATACACATGTAAACTCCAAAAGAATACCTTCAACAGGGTAGGAGCATACTGAGTCTGCAGTTTGGTAAATACATCCTCAATCTCTTCTTGTGTTAAAGCATTTTTCCCCATGATAAGTCATGGAAGGGATATGCCAGTTAAAAGAGTATAGCTAACACTTTGTTGATGAAGTAAGCCTACTGAACAGAATTATCCCTCTTCAAAGGTGAGCTAAGATCAGAGCCACACATACGCCAAATGGAGGTAGAAGAAAACAACCCCTGTACATAGAGCTACAGGAACCAGTTCATTAACAACTCAGAGACTTAATCCTCTATCATAACTACTATCTCCAAGATGCAGTGGAGTAAATGCAAAGTTAGCAGCAATATTGTTGCCATTGATTTAATAACTTTTTGAGAACAACCAAAACATGACCTTCTTGTGTGGAATCGTACTCCCCAAGAGCTCAGGCATACAGACTTCAAACTGTACTTAGATGGAGTTAATACCTTTTTCCATTTTATAAGTGTAGCAAGAGTTTTTTTCCTGTTGCTATGGATACCAAACCAAGCAGACTTGGAAGCCAGATAAGATCACAAGCCATGGATGAGTCTTGAATTTCAAACATAAAACGTGTCAATTTTGCATGCTGTAAATAATAATTGTTTCTGCTGTGGTTGTCATTCATGATACAAACTAATCATGTTACCCTAATATTTGTGTGTATACTTACCTGCCTATGTATATTGCAAGAGACACAATATTAATACTGTATAATATGCATAGATTTTGTCACAGTGTAATATATAGTACATACTCTGTGTATAAAAATACCTACCAATATGTGTTCAAATTCCTGAACTGGTACTGAACATTTGTACATTTGTACTACTAGTGTACTGTATGTGTAGCAGCGTCACATTATCTCCATCCTATATCAAATAGTATTGCCCACTGCAGTCTTAAATTGATAATACTGGAGTATGTCAGTATGTCTGGAATATTTGGTTGTCTAGAGTGCGATACTTCAAAACTTTTGTACTGTGATATTAGAGAACAAGTTTCTTGAAAGTGATGAAGCTGTAAGTTATGAAATCAAGTTCCCTAATCTTGCTAGATTTCAATTTGTGTTATTGTTTTCCGTTCCTCACAGAGTGACACAGTAGGTATATTATTAGCACCAACTGCAAAGTGCATAGTGCATTGCATGGTTTCTGTATATTTTTTATATCTGGGCTGAATCATGATTTCTTTCTACCCTACCTTCAAGTAATTTTTAATATTTTTAATGGTGTCGGGTGGGCTTGTGATATTATTTTGGCGTGTACCAAGGGTTAGGTAAAATATGCCAGTTTTATAGTTATTTTTAACCTGGATTACTCTTATTTAGTTTACTTATTTAGCATTGTGCGTGTTAAACCAGCAATGACATTTTTTTATTTAGGACATTGTGTTCTGTTTTTATATTTAATGTTTTTATTCATTTTAGGTAACTTTTCACTAAAGTTAGGTCAGATTTCATTTAGCAGAGGAAGTTGTTTTGTGGGGAAGTTTGTCTTTATGTTTAGTGCATGCAGTGTGATTTTTTTTTTTCATTTAGCTGGGCCTGGTGTACAATTTTAGAGCGAGGGTTTTAATTGGCCAGAGGTGGGAGTAAGCGGTGCTTGACACACCTAGGATGATAATAAATAATATGATATACACAGGAGGTCAGTAACTGAAATATCTACATCCTAAAGCTGATAAACAGATTTATTACACATCTTTACCTCTCTATTGTTATGCTGCTAAGATAAACATATATAGGTTTGTGTGGGCATAGGTATGTGTGTGTATCTATTATGTATCACTGTCCACAGACATTAAGCTGCATGCTCGTCATGTGATAAATTTAGCATCATGTTGCACACCTGGTCACATTTTTCTATATTGTCTATTGAGATTCTGTAGACATGAAGAGACACCAACAGCTAAAGTGCCAGTGCCGTCCATCAGAGGAGCAATAAGGTGGAAGTGTTAAGCCAGACAGTGAAGCTATGATGCACCCTTGCAGAATCCAAGAGGTACACTCATAGAGCATATGCAACCATGCCTCTGTTACCTTTTTAGGTACATCAGCGTGAGTGTCAAAGGTAATCATGTTACACAAAAATAGTATGCAAGAGGTAGAAGACAAGGCTTTGTTTATTCAGCAAAGTATTAAATAACCTGATAAGAAGCTCACTAAGCAAACTAAAGAGGTATTTTATCAGATCATCAAATACCTTAAAAGGGAATACCACCTTGTTCACTGCAGTCCATAAATCAGTATTGTATAGATAAAAGTCCAGTTGTGTTTGACATCACTTCTGCCAATTTTGGAAAGAGTGTGTTGGGGTGGATTTTCTGTTTGTGTTTACAGACAGTTTACTTTCTAGATAGCAGAATAGTAAACAGAGATTAAAACCATATCCTAATAAGAATCAAAATATGTCATGTTTAATGAAAGCAAGCCACGCGCCTGCATTGTATGTGTTTCCTGCCTAGTAAAATCGTATTCTTACTCTGACACCAGCTCCCTGTTTTTTGCTTGATGTTCATGCTCTTTCTATTTATAAATCTGGGGGGTTCATCCCAAAGTGATGTTTATATATAAAGAGTATGATGTCTATGGGTGAAACCCCAGATTCATATACGAAAGGAATATTATGGTTTTAATGGGTGAATCATCTAGATTTATAACAAGTAACATACTTAAATTAGTACCTTTCCTTTTGGTGCATGCAAGTACTGAAAATATTTTATTTATTTATTTAATTGCAATTTATTTACCAGTAAGGGAGCTGGTCATGACCCAGGTACTGACAATACTACAAAACTGTAGTTTCAAGTCAGATGATTAGCAATAAATGTGACGAATACACACTATGGCAACACATAAAATACCATAAATACATCAATTTTCTATGAAAACAAAAGCAGTATATAATAAAAAGCAAACTATACATTTAAAATAAAACAAAAGTAGTATGTACATATTTACATATACTTGAGAAGCATCCTCTACAGATGGAAGCTTAATAAAATATATAGTGTAATAAAGTCCCAAATGGGGATACGCAAAATCTTTTAGCCAGCATCATGAAAGCAGGGGAAGTAAGCTTGTTTGTCAATGTATTCTTTTAATGATACTTTGAATGTTGCCAGTGTTTGTTTTTCACATCATTTGGAAGGTGGTTCCATAATGTAAGACCTAATCTGGAGAAGGCTCTTTCTCCTATTGCATTTTTGAATGTAGGTAAAGTTAGTGGGAGAATATTATTCTGACTGCTTCTTAATGAGTAGACCTGCTAGTTCCTCTATTTGGAAGCATTCTTTTCCAAAGAAGAAAATAACCAAATTGACTGATTTTTAAATACAAAAATTCCTTTTTTGTAGGTTGCAATGATGTTTTTTTTTTAAATGTGCAAAAAGTACAGATCTGTAAATATGAAAAAAGTGACAGACAGGGCAATCATCTATGACTAAATAAACTTCCCAAATTGAAATTATTTATTTTTTTCACATAATCTAAGGATCTGAGGAGGTAGAAAAAGACAGTTATGGCCAAGTAGAAATTGAACGTATCTATATTAATCAGAAGATTCTTTGATTAATGACTAACTAGCAATTATTAATCTGATACTTATGCAGTTAAGTATCTTGAAATATGTAGTACACTTCAAAATGTGACATCTTATTTTGAAATTAATGTGTCAGAAAATTACAGATGTGATTGATATGTTTATTTGGTACTTCACAGGAAGCAACAAGGAATGTCAGCATTAGAAATGTTATCAACAACTCTAAAGAAACCTTTATGTTTACAAAGGGTCATAACCAATATGCATTGGTAATTCATACCCCGGGATTCATGAAGCTCGGCGTAAGGCCAGCGTTAGGCTTATGCCGACCGTGCAGCATGAAGATGGCGCAGTAGCACCAAATGCATATTAATGAAGGCACGCTGCCACCAGAGCCACGTGCATAGGAAAGGAACACGAGTGCATAGGGCATTACGAAGTGACACACGGAGGCGTGGAAATGTCAGCTGTCGACGTGCAACCTAAAATGCTTGCATATAACAATTTGCAAGCAATAGTAATCACATCTGTCAGTGTCCGTGGATACTGAAACGTATGCAAAGCATGCAAGACAGTTCCTGTGAGCACAAAATGAAGAAGCAAACACAAATGCAAGGTAGGGAATAACTGGTCCCTATCCCGAGAACAAATGACATTGAAAGCCATGTGCCCATAGTCCAAGGCAGTGTAGATAGTTATACCAAGTTGAAGTGAAATGCATCATATGTTAGCGTGCTGCCAATAGGTACATCCAGCCCAATGGTCAGGGTCACCAGCTGACCCATATTGTGAGGGAGGGTACACAGCTGGGAAGATGTGTCCATAACAAAAAACACGATAAATGTACATATCTAGTGACTGTATGACCGAATTATATCCCACAACACATGTAATAGTCACATACAATAGGTATGTCCGTATTTCACATACCAAATGTGACAGGAAATAGAATAAACATGTAAACGAAACAGAAGGAGCATATAAATTGCTACAACAATAAGGCAACATGTAGGCTGAAAGGAACAGTATTATCTGTACCGTTGACTGTGGGTATGTGTTGTCCAGTACATTCAGATATGTGTCCAGAATATATCCCATCCTGGACATAGGAAAAGGTGGAATCCTACCAATGATTAGAACAGTCGGCCAAAATCCGCACATAAGCGGTCCAAGCCGAACTTGTTAGGATGTGTCACAGTTGAACGGGTATTACCCGGGCATACCAACCATGTCATGAAAGTTAAGTATGGGCGTGTACCTATGTGCGGGAGGTATAGCATGTGGGAAGTCAAACATGGCAGTGTAGTCCACACAACCATACAGGTACCTGACATATGACGGATATGCAATGTGTTACTTTGACCATGTCATGGGCCATCAACCAAAGCAGTGATGATGGAGTGTCAGGAATATGTGTGTGGGGGGTGGGTAATGGTATAATCCTCCAAGGCGACACTGTGTCGTATGCAGAAAAGGTGAACCGGAGGTGTATGAGGGAGCACCCGGAGAAGCAGAAAGAAACACAAAAACATGTATACACATCTGCAATACAACCAGACAGGCCATACTGTAGAACACAATCCCACAAATATATGAATATTAAAATGTGCGATACAAATGTATAGACATGTCACCGGCACATACCCACAGATTAGTCCTGATGAAACTGGCCATATCAAATGCAACACACCTGGATGCATAATGGACTACCCAGCATCCCCTCCACAGCACACAACCCGCTCCCATACCTGAACGTCCACCAAATCCAGCCATACTTGGCCTACGGGTTTGGTGCAGCCGCAACTACACATAGTGACCACTACGCATATGTAGTAGGTAGTGTCACCCTAGGCAGTTTCAGGATTGCAAACTATGTATCCCTTGCATGTAAAACCCCCAGCACATTTTCGTAATGCCAGAAGAATGCTCGGTATTTGTCTTGTTTTGGTCTTGTTCAATTTTTGGGATATCCCTCATGGGATAAGTAACCTGTGTAAACATTAGAATGGGTATGAAGACATGAAGTCCCATTCTGTAGATATCTGGACACAAGTTGGAATGTGCAGTAGTGGTGCACGAGACTGTCCAACCCTAGATGGTCATGCAGAACCTACTACCCAGGATCAAACACCTGCCCGTGACGCACGTGTCCCGACACGAATAAACGAGAGAATATGTTGCACTCATTCGCATAGTGGCACATGGTATAAGGGTGATGAAGGCACTGACGTAAACAGGATACCCCCTGATCCACTGTGTGAGGGACAATTAATGTGTGTGTAGGCGTGACCTGACCAACAATGATACAATGTAGGAAATAACTATGTACCATACTGCATGTAACAGTTGCCTAAAGCGGTCACGTCAGGATAGAATAAACGTAATTCATAGAAGAAACAGGCAAACAACAAAAGTGCCAAAGTTATAAGGCTCACAGCTAGGAAACAAATGAATGTTCTAAACCTGCACTGACCGTGGCTATGTGTTGGCCCAAACAATCTGGTGTCCACAGTAGGTTTACCATCTGTCCCGCTTTGCGAGGGACAGTCCCTCTTTGGACAGTTGTGTC